>NC_044549.1:17460722-17767111 GCF_007565055.1 Rhinopithecus roxellana | reverse complement strand
TTACCAACCACTGGAAGCTCTTAAGAACACGAGTTATCCTTTACTTTCCATTATATCATTTAGGGACTCATTTAATATTCTATTTTAAAATTGTATATATGCATATGACATTTTTAGCACTGTTATGCTGTAACAAGAGAGTAAAATGTTACCTTGAGTGGCTAGAGTTCAGTAACTTCAAAGGCAAACACTGTTTTCTCTATTTTATTAATTTATATCGATTGACTTTAGTAGCAAACTTCGCCCTAGGTGAATGCGTACTTTGATTAGTTTTTGTAGATTTACTTTGGTTGCCTACATATATACTTCACTACAGGACAATATTCTTCTACTCCAAGCCACACTCTTGAGGGGATGTAGAATATTCTATAATTGTCCCTTTGTTCAGCTTTGTATTCTCAATTGAGTAAAGTAATTAGACAAATTAATATTTTAGGATTGTAAACTGGTAATAGCTAAATGTGTTAAGCCCTGAAAGGTGTGCTGTGATGTTAGAGGATATTTTTTCATAATGTCCTTTCAGGCAGGAACACAAGCATGTGGAAAATAGCCGAGAGCAAGAAAACATATCAATAACTCCATAAATATCATCATGTAAGGAGCGATCTACTTTACCAACACAGGACTTCTTAATACAGGAGTAGAGTAAGACATTTAAAAAGACTAAGCTGAATGAATGATTTTACAGTTTTTCACCTCCCATAATTTAGGATTCCACCCAAATCAAATAGTCCAAATATGAAAACAACTTTAAAAATAACATTTGATATTCAACACTTTAATCAACCCTCAGTGCCTCTCCTGGAAAGTACAGTATTTGTATATAAGACCTTGAAACAGTCCCTGACACATGGCAAGTGCTCATTAAATACCTGCTTTATGAATTAATAAATATATGCATTGATTTTAAACTAGATAAGTGCTCTGTAAAGCAAAGGATCTGAATGCTGCAATTTTAAAATATATGTGTATATATTTGTTGTCTTTATTACCAAACTAATCTGAGGGCTGGCTTCTTTGAATAGTACAATGACATTCACAGGTTTTTCACGCATGGGTAATATTACATTATTCTAGTGTCATATATACAACTTACAAGTTTATACACTTTAAATTTACCTAATCTGTTTTTTTTTTTCATCCTTAGTGGAAGACATAACAGATTTGGTTTGGTTTTGTTTTTAACATGGCGGGTCATTTAGGTTATGATTGAAACCATAAAAGGCTGCTTGCCTGCTGTGGCTGACTTCCTAACATACAACCTGTATAATAATGTATAAACAGACAGCCAAACAGTTTGATCAAGATCAAAAGTTTCTAGCTTATTATTTTTAGCAATAACAGTACAGCAAGATGAAAATGTGTATTACTCTACATGTCTGGACTGAGTGGGAACTTTCTGATCCTTTCTGCTGTGGCCAATTTCTTGGCAGATTGCCTAGATAATACACAAGGCCTCTGTTTGGGTCATTTTTAGTCATCCACTTGTAAATAAGGTCATGTGTACATAATTATCCTTTCTTGGAAGAAAGAAGTAATTGTGATAAATATTATGCAAGAAATAAATATAATAAAAATTCACAGATTTTTCCAATACCTCATACTTACTTATTATTTTACTAACAAATCTGGCACGAAAAAACTCCTATTACAATTGTTTTACATTTGTTACTGCTTTGGTTCAATTTAACCATTACTATGACTAAGGAATATTCTAAGTATGCCTTGATCTGTTCCTATTTTTTATACAGTACTTTGGGGGATATTGACAAGGGTGTATTAGGTATCTGTCTATCTCTCTATCTTCTATCATCTATCCATCCATTTATTTCTATATGAACCCATGCATATATTACTACCATTTATATTTCAAAAATCTCCATACGCACCACTGTATACATTCATATAATATAGA
Organism: Rhinopithecus roxellana; assembly: GCF_007565055.1. Taxonomy (NCBI): domain Eukaryota; kingdom Metazoa; phylum Chordata; class Mammalia; order Primates; family Cercopithecidae; genus Rhinopithecus; species Rhinopithecus roxellana. Next base: position 17,765,196 of record NC_044549.1, on the reverse strand, counting down.
CTTCTGTATATTTTATATTATATATCTAAAAATTAAGCAAAGCATGCATTTGTAGAATTAATTTAGATAATTTTCCTTTTCTAAATACCAGTTCTTTTTCTTCTCTGCTATGGCAATTTTAATCTGCCACTGTAGTGTCAGAGTTTCTACAGATATAAATCAACTGCACTATTGATTTTTCCTGATGGAATAATGAAAGAATTAACTGCTGAATGATTAAAGATCACTTTGTGTCAATTAAATGGCACAGGAATGGTTACAATACAATAATTATAACTACAATAATTTCTTCAGCAACATATCATCCAAAATACAAATTTAGCTCTTTTCAGTAGGATAGAAATATAGTTTGTTTATAATAAGGGTGAATCACGGTAGAATAAGTGAAATACTTTTCACTTTTAACAGATCTAGGTAAGTACACATAGCTTAGAATAAGCATAGTCTTGTTAGAAGTTTTATGTAATCCAATTATTCAAGTCTACATTCCTTCATATTCCCCTAATGTCAGATGAACTAATGTGCATATTGGCATGAGAATAGCTAAAGAACTTGTCTAACTGGAAAGATGTATGAATAGGCTAGGAAACAAATTAGGATGTGTATAAGTGGAAATTTTATAATTCAGGCTGTAAAGTCTGTTTAAGGAAATGGATATATTTTAACAGGTGCAGAAAAATGACAAAAATAGCATTCAGGACAGTCATAAAATGTGTCAATTAGAAATATTTGTATAATTAAATAGAATATAGATATTAAAAAAACAAAATCATTAACATGATCCTATAAAAACTGGATTAAACCTGAATTAAGACCAAACCAATTTACAATAAAAGCAAATTGAATTTAACTACCATATGTAGAAGAATTGTGAAATCCAGTTTGGCAGATGGTAACTAGAGAACAAATGAAGAAAAAGAGAAAAAAACAACCCTGAGATGGTAAGACCATGTAGGAAGGGTACCCAGAATACTGCAGACACGTGCATAACCCAAGAGAGAAAATATCAAAGGTTGATATCAGAAATGAGTGATAGTTACATGTACTGTCACTACCACCACCTGAGAAAAAAAGAAATAATTTTACCAACAAAATGCACTTTGAGAGATACTTAATAATATTTATTTTGATCATATGAGAGACTTTGAAGTTCCATTTTAGTTTGTACAAAGACTATTCCTTGACCGAACTCTAGTTAAGCTCCTTGAGTTCCACCAGGGCATTTTCTCAAGAACCCAATTGTAGCAAGAATGCTGTATCAGTTTAGCCAGAATGCCCCACCCTCAATATCTTATAGTCTTCAATATCTGACCAAATCCCTCATCTCTCATTGTCTCTCAGGTAATATCTGATCACCCTGACCTGCCTTCTGTGGAAATCCTGATAGGTCAGTTCAGCAAGAATTACTCTACTTGATTAGCAATTTTACATCCACTAACTCCCCAACCCTGCTGTCCCTTGGCTATGAATTCCCTTATTTCTTGTCTATAGAGTTGAGCCCAGTCTCTCTCCTACTTCAAAACTCCACTACAGTATTCCTACACCTATTACTATAATCCCGAATAAAGTCTGCCTTACTGTTTTAACAAGTGTTAGAAAAAATTGTTTTTAACAGTGATGCACATAATTAACACAGAATTTACCACTGTGACTTTTTTTTTTTCTTTTTGCTCACTGCAAGCTCCGCCTCCTGGGTTCACACCATTCTCCTACCTCAGCCTCCCAGGTAGCTGGGACTACAGGTGCCCGCCACCACGCCTGGCTAATTTTTTCATGTGTTCTTGGTAGAGACGGGGTTTCACCATGTTAGCCAGGATGGTCTCGATCTCCTGACCTCGTGATCCACCCGCCTCGGCCTCCCAAAGTGCTGGGATTACAGGCATGAGCCACTGCGCCTGGCCCCACCACTGTACTTTTTACACAAAGGAAGTGATGTCTCTGTTATTATAGACAGGTGATTCTAATGAGGACTAGGTTGGGTACGGTGGCTCACGCCTATAATCCCAGCACTTTCAGAGGCCAAGATGGGCACTTCTAAACCAGCTTGGGCAATATGATGAAATCCCATCTCTACAAAAAATACATTAATCAGCTGGGTGTAGTGGTGCACACCTGTAGTTCCAGCTATTTGGGAGGCTGAGGTGGGAGAACCATTAGAGTCTAGGAGGCAAAGGATGCAGAGAGCTGAGGTCACATCACTGCACTTCAGCCTGGGTGACAAAGGGAGACCTTGTCTCAAAAAAAAAAAAAGACATAAAAATTCAGGTAGTAGAAAGAAAAGTGTAAAAATACCTAAAAATGGGGTCAGGCACAGGTGGTGGCCTGTAATCCTACCACTTTGGGAGGCCAAGGTGGGCAGATCAGTTGAGGCCAGAAGTTCAAGACTAGCCTGGCTAACATACATAGCAAAACCCTCTCTCTACTAAAAATACCAAAATGAGCCAGGCATGGTGGCTCTGTGCCTGCGGTTCCAGCTACTCAAGAGGTTGACACACGAGAATCACTTGAACCGGGAGGTGGAGGTTGCAGTGAGCTGAGATCATGCTACTGAACTCCAGTATAGGTGACAGGGCAACAGAGTGAGATACTGTCTCCAAAAAAAAACCCCTAAAATGTACATTTTTCAGTGTCTAGAGTTTATAATGTTTCTATGCCCAACAAGCTAAATATCCAGTATTATAATTGAACAGATAGGCCTAAGAGCCAACTAAAAGCTAAAAGTAGATCCAACATTCGACCCAGCAATCCCACTACTGGTACCTACCCAAAGGAAAAGAAGTCACAATGTCAAAAAGACACTAGCATGCATGTGTTTATAACAGCATAATTTACAAGTGTAAATATATGGATTCAGTCTAATTGCCCATCAACTGATAAATATGGTACATATATACCATAGAATTCTACTCAGCCACAAAAGAATAAAATCATGCCTTTTGCAGCAACTTGCGCGGTACTGGAGAGCATTATTTTAGATGAAGTAACTCAGGAATCAGAAACCAAATACTGCATGTTCTCACTTGTAAGTAGGAGCTGAGCTACGGGTATGCAAAGACATATAGAGTGGTATAACGGACACTGGAGACTCAGAAGTGGCGAGGTTGAGAGGGGGAAGAGAGATGAAAAACTACCTACTGGGTACAGTGTACACTACTCAGGTGATAGGTGCACTAAAATCCCAGACTTCATGTCTATACATCTATGTAACTAAAAGTCATTTGTACTCCTAAAGCTACTAAAATAAAAAAAATTTTGAATATTGAATTTCACAGCTCTTTTATCCAGATCACCACAGAATGGTCCTGATGGCATTCAGGACACACTCTTTCCAAATAATGGCACCCTGGAAGCTAAAGAATTTGAGAAAACAGGAGAAGCAGGAAGTTCATTTTTTTTTTTTTCCCCCAGAGTCTTGCTCTGTCACCCAGGTTGGAGTGCAGAGGGGCGATTTCGGCTCACCTCCGCCTCCCAGGTTCAAATAATTCTCCTGTCTCAGTCTCCTAAGTAGCTGGAACTACAGGCACGCACCACCGCGCTCAGCTAATTTTTGTATTTTTAGCAGAGACGGGGTTTCGCCATGTTGACCAGGCTGGTCTCGGAACTCCTGACCTCAGATGATCTGCCCGCCTTGGCCTCCCAAAGTGCTGAGATTAGAGACGTTAGCCACCGTTCCCAGCCAGGAAGTTCATTCTCTTGCCCCAGCCCTTTTCCCATGAAGCAGGTCATAAAACCTAGGAAGAATTTCGTGAACATCCCTTGAAGAAGATCATAAGAGCTTCATTTGAGAGGTGCTCACCCTCTACCTGGAGGAAAGGAACATCCTTATCAGTGAAGGCACAGAAGTACAGAGTAAAGGTCTTGCAAAATTCCCTCCCAGTTTATTACCATTAGATCATATCCCTTTGTACAATTACACTTCTCCCTGACTGCTGTCCACTCTCAGAAAACTTAACATAAAAATACACAAGTTTAACTATTGCTTGGGTCTTTATTTCCTTAAGAAGGCTTCTGTGTCATGTAAAACCTATTAAATGAATTTGTATGTTTTTCTGTTGTTAATCTGTTTTTTGTTCTAGGGACCTCAGTCATGAATCTAGGATGGGTGAGAAAAAGTTATTTCTCCCTACCCTGCAGTCTTTTTCCTTGCTTATTATTGCATGCTTAAGTTTTAATTTTTTCTTTCATTTCCCAATTAGATCTAAGTGTTTTTCTTTTTCTTTCTTTTTTTTTTTTGTCTTCTCCCTTTGCCTCCTTCCATTGGTCCATCCTCTTTATGCTCTTACTGTAGGGGTTAATAAACTAATATTGATCATTTAAACATCTGCAGAACTGAATTAATAAGCTAGTTTTAGTTCAAATGAATTTAATTAGGTTCTCCTGTATTACTAATTCAAATCTTTTTTTTTTTTTTTAGACAGGTAAAGTCTCTGAGTTTCCATCATTCCTTAGTGCAGAGTACAAAGGAGAACAAATGTAACATTCATAAGAACCTAGTAGCAGTTATTTGAGTGTAATGGGAATTAATTTGTCATCTTTTGTTGTGGCATATCTAAAATCCTAGGAGAAAACTATTTACTAGTGACACATTTATAAATTGTTTCTTACTATGCTTCTTCATGTAATTATTTGGAGGTAGTTTTGTGGAGTTATATTGTCATTTGTGCTAAATGCCAAGAAGTCTTGGATAAATGTTACTTTTTCATTTTGCTTGTTGGATTGAAACTGCTGTTCAGAAAAGTGGGAAAATTACTGTTTTCTTCTGCACTGGGAGAATGCGGGCTGAAGCTCACACCTGGAGTTAGCTATTCTGGGCTGTGCTCCAAGCTCCCAGTTCTGTGTTGTGGATTCTGATTCAAGAGAACTACAATCCCCTGGCCATTAGAATCAGGTGGGGGTGATAACTTGTTAATATGGCCAGTAGGTCTAAATCAATAAGTCCCAAGCCTAGGTCAAGGAAAGAAACTGCAGTAACTTTCCAAATGTTTAAGAGCCCAGCAATACTGTAAAGGCTAACAAATTGCCTTCTAAAGTAGTAGGAAATCGCATATCTGCATCAAGATAGGCTTTTGTCTTGTAATCACAGACTTGAATGCTAGCCTCCTTGCCATTTGATCTTGAGTAAGTCTCATTTTGTAATCTATTCACTAAACCAAAGCACAGTGGGAAGTGTGTCTCTGATTGAAGCCATTTCTCAGTCTTCTACAAAGACAAACTACATCAATGGTTTTTACTTCTGTCCTTTTACAATAAAAAGAATACTCTAAAACAATCTGAAAGCATTTAAAACTAGGTTTGAAATTCAGTGAAAGAAGGGTGTGTGTGTTTTTGAGACTATCTTCTGGGCTATTTAGTCAGCAACGTGTAATTTAATTAATAATCAAACACCTGATTGAGTATTATTGTCTGAAAATATTTATTTTATTTCAATCATTTATAAATTTATCCACATAATTCTAATAATTTTTAGTCATTTTTCTATTTCTCTTGGAAGAAGGAGAGAATAACCTGGTAACTATTCTAAATTTAGAAAAATTAAGATACCAAAAAATAATCTGCTCTAATTGATACAAGCCAGAGACAAATCAAAACAGCTCCATGTTTACTCTCAATGAATATCTGCACTTATTCTTGCATTCTAGGGAAAAAGAAATCCAAAATACGTAGAGTGATAACAGATGTGATCTTAAATTTTATAGAAATATTTATATTTATTTATATGGTAGCAGAATATTTCAATTTCATATTAGCATAACTGGAAAAAAAACAGCCTTGTTGAACTGAGTGAGCTTCTTCTATAAAAGTATTCTGTACTTAATGCAATATGCCAGAAACAATCAATAGAAGCGTGTTTCAATATATATCCTAAATAAATTCTTCCTTAGCTAAAGGTTAATGCTTGTCCTGAAACAGCTTAAGACATTTAGTTCAAAGAGGAAAATAATATCCCTTCTAGTGGCATTTCCTAAATAAACACAAAACAAGCAGGGCATTAGTTTCTTCTGTCTTTAAATCTGATAGCCCAAAGGCATGTATGTTTGTTAGAGTCCTTTATGATATCCTGCATTTCTCTAAGTAATATTGCTTGACTTTTTCCTACGAGGTAAAATCCTTCCTTTGGTACTTAGGGGGTCAAGCTGCTCCCACTTAAAATTTGTGAGGCCTTAAAAAAGTGGGCCAGTCACTGTATTTTAGTAATTATGCTTCCAGCAAGTCAAAAGATAGATCTGGAACTGCTCATGCCCCTTGCTGGCATTTGATACCTAACCTTAAAATTTCTGAGGTCAATAATGACAGGCAGAAACATCTCCTGTGGCTGTTACTAGGCTTTAGTAACTCTTAGGGTTAAGCACACATTTCTGCATTTATTTTGTCAAGATGATTGAGACTGTCTCAGAATCACTGAATTTTGCATTTGTCTATATCTAGAAGCTCCGCAGAGGTTGGGATGGGATAGACACAAGGAAGACTGGTTGCCTGTCTTCAAAATAACATCCACCAGTGAGTCTGCTTAAGGTAATTTGTGACAAGGTATTTATTAACTTCGCTCTAATCTAGAAGATATTAGAGGAAGTGGTGAAAGCAAGACTACGACAAAATTGAGAAAGGTAATCCAGGTTAACATCTTACTTTTTAAATTTATTTATTTATTTATTTATTTTTAAACAGAATGCCTCTCTAATCATTCAGGACAAACTTTTCTGTATGCCTGTGATGGCATGATAAGATTAACACTGAAATGCATATGGAAAAAGATGTCTCGCTATGGTGTCAACATAGTTGGCATTAAATGTTATTTGGGATTGATTCTAAACTATATGGGGTCAATAAAGAAACAGACTTCAGCATATACATATAAAGCATTTCACATGTATATAATAAGTTACAATCCTATTCTCTTGCTTCCAATTACATTGACTAGAATTGTAGCAATTAAGTTAATTCTTTGTGGGAACTAAATGAGCAGAACATAAATGTTGGTTTATTAACAGGATATAAATGCATTCCATTGAAATAAAGCATTGCTGGTTCTCACGGATTTAGTGCTGGGAACTGGGAATCTGCCAAGGATCAGAGAAACTACTCAGGAGATCTCTCTCTCTCTCTCTCTCTCTCTCTCTCTCTCTCTCTCTCTCTCTCTCTCTCTCTCTGGCAGTGTATGCTGCTAAATGTTTAACAATTCTCAGGGACAGGAGGCCCTGATTTGGAGCATCCTGTAAGTTCCATGGTGTAAGTACATCACTATGGCTGATTTCAAGTCACTTGACCACTTGAAGTCATCCCAGATGCAAAAATTCCTGAAAATTTAGCAATTGGTTTCCGTGAAGTGAAACAAACTGATTTCAGTACCATTGTTTCTCTAGTCCACAACAGTCTATTGACCCTTTCTCTACCATCCTTTTGATTCTGTTTGATGACTGTTTTCTCTATTAACTTAACATTTATATGCATGCCTGAAAAGGGCTGTTCCAGCTCCATCTCTACATGATTTAACACTTCCAGGACCCACACATATATTGCCAAAGTTTCTTTGCTTCTAATTTCAAATTTCTACAGGAGTAGCTTATTGGCTTAAATTCCCTAAATTTAAGGGAAGGACAGGTGTTGATGCCAATAATCCAGTATTATATAGACCGAAATGGAATGCTGCTTAAGGCACAAAAAATCCTTACTTGGAGTACTAATATACAATGAACAAAAAAGGCGAGAAACTAAGCTATCGTATACATGAATAATTAACCATGGAAATATATTGTGGCAGCACATGTACATTTTTAAATACATTACTGAATTTTTAAAGAAAATAATGCTTCAGTGCAACTCAAGTTTAACACAAATAATAGTACCACTACATGTGCTATTATTTTACATTTTTAAACTGACAAAAATATTGTAGATTGTATCTAATTTGTGATTTTCATTGATCCTTGGATAAGTGATGAAATGAAAGTCACATATATTAGAATTCTCTTTGATAAACCTAAAAGCAGCATAGGTTATAACTATATATAAATCAGATAAAATAATAATATTCTGAGAAGAAATAAGCATATACATAAGGACAAGCTTTGTATACAAAGAGATCTAAACAAAAGTGTTATTATAAATATTTTTTCAAATACTCCAACATTAAATAACCTCATGACCTCTTTTATTTTTCATAAAATAGTAGGATTTGCCTTATCAACATATCATACATATATTTAATACACATACATGTTTATATTTAATATTTTAATCATATAATTAGGTTATGGATTTTCTACTTTCACTGGCTTGTATATAAAGAATTTCATATGATTAACACTCTTCAGAAGTGACTTTTAAGGCTCTTGGTGACAAAAACACATTCTCTATCTGGATGATACAATCTTTTGTAATCTTTCAGCTTTTTATCATTGATAATTATTCAGCAATGAAATATGTACAAGTTCAGAATGAATCACTCAATTTCCCTGATACCAAGAGAATTCTATTGGCCCAAAGATATTTGTAGTGTGTTTTTTCTTTCTATTAAAATACATTTTGATTTATAAAAGGATTATCTACTCAGTAGAAAAATAGAACATATAAAATCAATAATTTCCATGCTTACCAAAGCAACATGGTGTATAACAACACGTGTGTAATTCAAAAGAAAACTGTAGGCATTTTATTTTATGATTATGTGTCACTGAGATGATATTGTTAATGTACAGAGACATGCAAAATTCAAGCTGATGTCTTTGTCAAGCACAATGATTGTTAATACTACAGAAGCAACTGATATTAGCTCAAATGAGAGCAAACCAAACTGAAGTTTCTAATTCTTTCTGTTTTTTTCAAAATATGTATCATGGCTTTGTGTGAATTTTATAGTATTCTATATTTTAACCCAAATGTAGTATTATCAAATATGGTACTCATTCCACTGTACTTATTATTGAGGACACATATGTAAACAGGTTTAATTTCTGGCACAGTATGCTCTCATTGAATAAATAATTAATGAAGACATATGCAATAACATCTATAAGCATCAAGTGGTTATAAATTCCTGAAAATGTGTGGAAAATATGTGATGAATATGGGGGACCAGACCAAGACACCTAAGCATCCCATACAGTTTCAAAAGCAGAGTAGGCTGGTGACTTGGTGTTCCTCAATATATTCTCAATATATCTATCCAGCATAGTTTTTAGAACTGGAGCAGATCACTTTGCTTTAGGAAAAGTAAAGAAATGGGGACACTGGGAGCAACAGTCATCCTTTATCTTTTATTCTGGATTAACTGGATGGAACCTCTTGGGAAAGCAGTTATATAGCCCTATAGTGCTCCATGAGTGTCTGCCTTTGAGCAAGGTCTCCATCACATGGCAACAATGGCACCCAGCCAACCCAGCCAAGTGGACAAGTGGTTTTGTAAAAACAGTTTGTATTTGGAGTCTGAAGCAGTCCAATATGTTCAACTGAATCCACCTGAAAGTAGGAATGTACACCAAAGTGACATGTGAAAGGAAGCCCTAATTTTTGAGTTCACCTCTTCCATCCCAAGAGGCTTTTGAAAATAAAACTTCCAGCTATATATAAGATTAGCTCTAAGAAAAATTCCTGTAAGACAATCTCTTCTATCTCAGCATATTTCTACTGTCATTTTAGTGCCACTCTTACATTAGCATTTTAGACAACCGCCCAGCTGGTTACTACTTAAATGCGGCTTGTGAATGGGCATTCATAAATTTTTCTGAAGAAAGGGTACACAGTTTTTGTAACTTGATTCTCTAAAGGATTCCAATGTCAAAATAATTGGAAACACTTTCTTAAAATAATATGAGTTTGGGTGATATTGAACAGGTTTCATACTTTAGGAGACAGTGGGAAGAGAGAAACTAGTATATCTTCCATTTGAAGCACTTAATTGTATTGAAAAGGATATGGATTTTATTTAATTCTGTTTTCTCTCAATAGCTGTGTGATCTTGGCAGGACATAACATTCCTGAATCTGTTTCACCAATAAATACTAAAAAGAAGCATTTATCATCTCAATTTTTTTATATATTAAATATTATTTAGAAGCCAGTGTTTATTTTTACTTACACTATAACATTATTTTATTTACACTATAACAGTATTTAAGCTTATACCTTTTAATATAGCATGAATTCCCAAAAACCTTATTTGGTTGGTTCAAAGTAAAGAAACACAGTCATCATTGCATTCACATATCCCACCAGACCATAGAGTCATGGTGTTATGATCTATAAAATAACATTCTTTTCAACACATTTGAATTATTTTGGTCAGCTTAAGGATAAGTTATGAGACAAAACATAAAGGAGAACTAGGAATTTTTAAAAACATATACATGACAATAAGTAATACTCTTTTAAGTAACTCATTTCTTTTAACTAAGAAATTAAATTTTTAAAAACCTATTCCTCATGTTAGCAGTTGCCTACAAGAAGAAGTGACTCAGTCCATTATCAACTTGTCTTTCTACATTACCAGTCATGCAAATATGGGTCACTCTGAGTACAATCAATAGCCACACAAAGTTTTATAAACTTTTAAATTTAAAATAAGATTGCATAAGTTTTATAAAACTTACCTGTACTGAGTTTCTAAGAAGAATCACTGTTTCTAGAAGAGTAATAATTTTGTTATGATTTATCTTAAAAATATACAGATGATAAATTTGAAATAGGGTAGGTACACACCACTAAGGTGCTAATTTTTATGAAATTAAAAGAAGTGAAGCATCTAAATTCATATTTGGTTAATCAGTAGAAAGAATAATTTTTGAACCAAAGAGCTACTTGACCTACAAGGAATCTGAGCTCCAAATGAGTAAGGAATCATAAGAAGACAACTAACTACTTTAGTTCAAGTTTTCTCACACAAAATATACTCCAGTGTTATAAGGAAAATTGTATGTGATTTTATTAATGATTTTTGGGAAATAATGAGACAAGGCTGCAACTCCAGAAGTCAGCAAATGAGTCTCAGCATTCAAAAGGAGGGCAAAGGTGAATTTTTAAAACTGGGTTTATACTGATCCTGAATGAAATTACATAGCACATATGAATATTTGAGCTTCTGCAGAGGAAGAGTATAAAAACAAGCATCCAAAACAGTTTACCAAAAACTATTTGACAGATTAAAGTAAAATACTAAAATAACACAAAAACATGAGTAAATGTTGTATGTTCATTCTGTGCTTGCCTTTTCCGTAAGTTCAGACAAATCCATTTACACAGGCAAAGTAAAACTATTCATACTTCCATTTCTTCATTCATAGTAATCACTCAGAATCCTCCTGCTTTTCTGTCTCATCTTCTCCAATTCCATTTTTTTTTTCAGCTACTGATTTGTTCTTTGGATTTTAGCCCTCTTCCCGTAAGGCAACTCACAGCTAGAGAAATATCCGACACTAGAGAAATATCTGTTAGATCCTGGTAACGTAAGATGAATTGGAAGCAGTTGTATGAATGAAGTGTGCAGAGTAATGAGTTAGTACATCGTTTCTTAGTAGCCTGGCTTGGGTCTGCTCCTGTCCTACTTTGTTTCAGTGTTTTGTCACTGATTCATGGGAAGTGATAATCAAGTTGGCAACAGACAAATTTGGGAGCCTGGCTAACACACTGGCTGACTAAATAAAGTTCTAAGACATGGCTTAACCAGCTGGGCCCAAATATATATATGGTATTGATAGGAAGGCTAGCATTTCTTGCACAAAAATGATTTAAATTTTTCTTGATAGAATCTTGTGAGTAAATAGCCCAAAAGACTGCCAGAAAGCTGAAGCAATCTTTGTATTACTTAGCAGTATCTAGAACATTTGAAGAGATGGTATTGATCTGTTAGTAAACATAGGAAGTCAGAGAAGGAAATGAAAATATGTTAAACCACGAGAGTATTTTACAGAATATTTTAGACACTTTTTCACTTAATCCTTACAATAGCCTCTATATTTGCTGCTAGTAGCATTTACAGATGCAAAAATTAGTATTCGGGGAGTTAAGCAATTTTCCCAAGATCATGGGTACTATGCTGGAAATAGGACTGTAAGCCATGTTTGTGTGATTCTTAAATATACAGGTTATACCCTATGCAAATGGATCCTAGTAGGTATTCAAACTGAAGTGAATATGGTGAGGAAACTGGAAACCATTTAGCAAAACAAACAGAAAAGGAACTAGCGTGTTAAGACTAGGCAAGAGAAGATGTATGTTAGGTAAGATCTTTATGTTGAGATATTTCAAAAAAGTGGGAATTATCAGTCTCCAAAAGTATAAGCAAAGGTTGAATGAACATTTATCAAACATACCGTACACATTAGACAGTTGACGAGATAGGTAGTTTTTAAGGTGTTTTTCAAATAAGATAAATTCTGATTATAGAATATCTATGAATGAAAGGCTCCAAAACTGAACCAGAAAGCAAAAGTATGGAAAAAGAAGACAAATAATATTCAATCACATGTCTTGGTAATACGCACACAGATTATATAACATTCTGAATCAGAAGTTGGCAGATGCTCTGAAATAAGTTCCAAAGCACCAGAAGACTTTGAAATAATCTTTTGTATATAAAGTTGCTCTGGCTTCAGTAAAAATTAAATCTTAATGAAATATAATCATGTAATGATTTCATTCAAATTAATGAATTTCAACTCTTAGTAGGCTAGTTATTTCAAATAGTATTTGAAGATCAAAAGGAAGTTTACAAAATATAATTCTCTTTTCAGTGGATGATTTTAGAGACATATTCATTGCACTATTACATTGTGCCAAACACTAAAGGAATTGAATATAGCAACAAATAATACAGAGTTATTTGTATATGAACTACCACATATAAGAAATATATTTTGATTTGTTTTTTAAGAATAAAATAATTATGCTGCACCATTCATACTTGGTTTCTTGTTATGACCAAATTCATATCTAGTGTAAGAAATCTTGTGCGATTTAGATGCATAGTTGCTTGCAAACAAATACAGCTAAGATCATAACCTTCATTCAAAGATAAAGTAATCAAAACAGCATGGTATTGGCATTAAAACAGACATATAGACCAAGGGAAGACGACAGCAATAAATCCATTCCTTAACAGTCAATCAATCTTTGACAAAGGTGCCAAGAACACATAATGAGGAAAAGATAATCTCTCCAATAAATGGTGCTGGGAAAACTGAAAATTCACATGCAGAAGAATGAAATTAGTCCCTTATCTCACTCAATATACAAATGTCAACTCAAAGTGAAATAAAGATGTAAATATACTGAAACTTTAAAATTACTAGGAGGAAACAGAGGGGAAATGTTTTAGGACATTGGTTTAGGCAAATATTTTATAGCTAAGACCTCAAAAACGCAAGAGACAAAAGCAAAACTAGACAAATAGGATTACCTCATACTAATAATCTTGCGCACTGCAAAGGAAGCAATCAACAGAATGAAGAAGAAACCTATAGAATGGGAGAAAAAATCTGCAAACCATACATCTTATAAGAGGTTAATATCCAAAATATCTAAGGAACTCAAACAACTCAATAGTAAGGAAACAAATGACTCAATTAAAAATGGGCAAAGCACCTCAGAAGATATTTTTCCCAAGAAGACATACAAATGGCCAACAGGTGTATGAAACACGTTCAACATCACTGATCATCAGGAAAACACAATTAAAACTATAGTGAGACATCACTTCATGGGGTTAAAAGGGCTATTACCAAAAAGACAAAAGATAAGCGTTGGCAAGGATGTGGAGAAAAGGTAACTGTTGAAAACTGTGGTAGAAATGTAAATTAAGAAATCATTATGAAAAACGGCATGGAAATTCTTCAAAATATTAAAAATAAAACTACCATATGATCCAGCAATCCTACTTCTAAGTATATATCCAAAGGAAATAATATCAATATGTCCAAGAGATATTTGCACTTCCTTGTTCATCACAGCACTATTCACAATATCCAAGATACGGAATCAATCTAAGTGTTCATTGATGGATAAATGTATAAAAATAGTATATATAAAGGATGAGAAAATACTCAATCTGGAAAAAAAAGAAGGAAATCTTGTCATTTGCACAACATGAATGAACCCGGAGGACATTATGCTAAGTAAAATAAGTAGGCACAGAAAAACAAGAACTGCATGATGATCTCACTTATATGTGTAATATTTCTTTAAATGCATAGAAGCAGAGAATAAAATGTGGTTCCCAGTGGTAGTGGAAGAAAGGGAGGTGTAGACAAAGAGTACGAAGTTTCCGTTAGGATGAATAAGTTCTGGAGATCTACTGTACAGCATGATGACTATGGTTAATAATACTGTACTGTATATCTGAAAATTCCTTAGAGTAGATCTTAAGTGTTCTTTCATATATACACACAGATATAACTATGTGAAGTTATAGATGTTAATTATCTTTACTGTGGCCATCATTTCACAATGTGTACTAATATCAAAACATCACATTGTATACCATTAAAAATATACATATTTTACTTGTGAAATATACCTCAATAAAGATGGAGGAAGAAAACAAAGATCATGATACTCTAATTGAAAACAAAATATTTAGAATTAGCCAGTGTTTTAAAAGAAGATACATGCAAACAATTTGCTTCCTAGTTTTTGTTTTCGTTTATCATACATGCTCTCACTGTAGAAGAAAATCTTCTTAGGTATTAAAGGAAATTAAAAAGAAATGTCTCAGTGCTGAATTATCTTCAGTTTGCCTTTGGGATAAAATCAAAAGCTCTTTATATAATTATCACCTGTTGAAACTACACTGCAAGAACTATGATTTGTTTTTAGGCAGTTAGGCAATGTAAGGGTGATTTTGTTTGAAAGTGCTTTTCACCTGACGATGATACGCTTCAATAACATCAAAGATGTAATTTTGTCCCACAATATTCTTAATTCCAACATCCTAAAAGCCTTCTGATTCTATAACAATATGGAGAAAGGTATTTAGGGCATAATATTAAGTGAGTGTATGCAATGACTGCAATTACATAAAGGGACACACACTCACAAAACATATACGGATTCCCAACTCTTTTTTTCTCTATTCTCATTCTCTCCCTCTCTTGCACTGGGCATTCTTATCCGTTTCAATTATTGGAGCTGAAGCCTCCATAATGATGCTGAGTTACAGATGCAAATTTCCAACTTCATATAGAATAAACAGATCTGGTTGTGCTAAAGTCAAATGGAAAGTGACAACATTTTTAAAGTAAATTAACATTTCCTACCACTCTCTTTTCCTTCCCCTGCATACCTTACATTAGTTATGCTATCACCATTCAGTCCAGTAATTCCCCACCTCTCCTTTTCTACATTTTTTTTTCTTTCACCTGGTAATAATTACATTTCATAGTTTTCCTTACCTTTCTTCTTAATTCAACAGTCTCATATTTGGTTTATATTCCCTCCCATTTAGGCTCCCACTGATCATCTGTTTTACATACTATGACTCAAACTTCCTTTCTGAAATAAAGATGTGTTTAAGTTACCCTCTCTCCCAAAAACGGAATAAAACAAAACAAAAATCCTTACATAGCCATCCATGACATACAGACTAAAATTATTTTAAGGCCTTCTGATAGCTGACTTTAATTTTTGTTCTATCACAGTCTGCTACACACCATATAACCTATTTTCCAGCTCTATTGGAAGTCTTTTTCATGTACACTCTTGATGCAGATACGAAATCAGGCTCATCTATCAAGGATCAGCTCAAATATGACTCTGTCATTAACTTTATTTTCCAGTAATCCACTCTTAAGAGTTAGTTCTGTTTTTACTACTCCCAATAGCACTCTTCACAGTACTAGAGAACATTTGTACAATTGTATTAGATCAGCTTACATATAATTATCATTGGCCACAATTGTGAGAATGTTGCGAGAAAAAATAATGCAACTTATTCATCTTTGTCCCTCCTATGTACACAACAGAAGCTACAAAATAGTTTTTGAGTGAATGACTGGACGCACAGCAAAAAATACATTTTTCTTTTAATATGACCTTAATGAAGGAAATTATGATAAGCTATGCAGCTCTATGTAAGAATTCTATATATATCTTAAATGGGAAGCTCTAGGAGACTGATTATCCTCTTTTATATTTACTGAAAGAAGAGACAATTTAAAAATAAAATTATATAAATCTAGAAACATCAAAATAAAATTCTGAAATTGTGAAATAATAAAAAAGCACTGCTGAATATATGATCAGGTGTTCTTGAGTGTGATACGATTTTGTTGTGGCATAACTATGGGAAGAGATATTTATCAGGTAATGCTAATGTATAACTTAACCAAGTAACTCTAATGATACAGTAAATTTAGCCATATTTGTGAAATTAAAAGTCCTTAGATATAAGAAATTGTGCCAGTTTATAAA
Organism: Rhinopithecus roxellana; assembly: GCF_007565055.1. Lineage (NCBI taxonomy): Eukaryota > Metazoa > Chordata > Mammalia > Primates > Cercopithecidae > Rhinopithecus > Rhinopithecus roxellana. Next base: position 17,748,798 of record NC_044549.1, on the reverse strand, counting down.
GTAATAATTTGTTGTTACTAAATTTCTATCAAATTTTGCAGATGTATTTTTATGTAAATAAAACTTAGATATTATTAGAAGTCTTTCATGTGGAAAGCTCTCCTAAATGTGGTTAGGATTAAAAAGGGTATGATTGGAAGCATAAAGAAGAGGTCTTGTTCACAAAGGGGCTCCTCTGTGATAATACTGCTTCAGCTAAATCCAATTTTGACTTCTGTATTCTGAATGAATAGCATAATAGCAGCAGATGTTATGGTAGAGGTAGTAACCACCTCCTCATGGTGATCAGGAACTGGCTATCTGTCCCAAGAAACCCCAAGCAAAGCTAGTAATATTTCTGCTGTAATTCAGGACAGGAAATGACTAGACTTAATCTATAAAAATGATCAAATTCCTCATTATATCTCTCCTAACACTAGATATGCATAAAATATTGTTTTCACTTTTCTTTTCTTTATAGTTGAGTTATAAGGAAAAAGTCTGTGGGACATTCTTGCTACTAGGCAATTTTTGAAAGAACTCTTTACATGACAATGAGAAATGCAATCAATATAGCCTTTATGGGGAAGGAAGGCAGAGAGAGAGAGAGAAGGAGGGAGAGAGAATGAAACAAAATGTTACTTCCAGGTGAAAAAAGGAAAAAAGCAAGAAAGACTTTTTTTGTGGGTGCTATGGTATGCCACCCATTTCTCCCTTTGGGGATGCAGGCCTTTATTATTTTAGCTACAAAGAGTGTTGTCTGCTGATGAAACAAAGCTGAGTATTTCCTTAGGCCTTGCCCTTGACCAAAGTGGGGACTGTTCACACAGGTGGAACCTGTAGCCCACAACTATGACTTGTCGATGAAAGGAGCCAGTTAGACTCCTTCCTTGCCTCAGTTAGGAATATTTCTCAACTGCTGTTTAGCTTCAGAGCAATCTGTGGAGGTTGGGGAAAGTCTTTTTTTGCAACTGCATCTCAATTCTATGTCTCATACTGCTCAGTTACATGGCTTTTACTCCCTCCCAGATGTTATCCACTAGAGGATTCAAGTGTCTTGAATGCAAATCCTGGTTAAGGGTCTATTTCCCAAGAAATCTGATCTAAAACAGTATAAATCAAAGTCAAGACAACAGTAATATAGGTAATTTTCAGAATCTAATAACTCAGAAATATGACCAGTCGGAGAAATCATTATCTATAGGACATAGTTGAGTCTGAGGGAAGCTGAAGCAGTTGAGTTGAGGGCCTGACACATAGCAGAGACTCCAAGTAATACCTGTTTGAGAAATGAATAACTAAAAACAGGTCAAATATGCTAGAAGTATAAGGACAATAAAACAGAAAAAAACAAGTGGGTGTTGAACTCTTAGGTTCACAAACATAACCTGATAGAAAAACAATGATTCTGAGTTATTAAGGAAATACATGAGTTAGTAAGCAAATTTAGATTTAGAGACTATCCTATCAGTTACTGGTAATAATAATGATTTAGGGAAGACAGTGATATTAGCTGTATGGTACAAAGTTCAAGAGGAGGAAAAAACTAAAAGGAGCATACATTAAGATGCCTATTAGGAAAAGACACAGATCCATATCTGAATCCTCTGAACAAAGAGCTATGAAATATTGCTTGGGTAAAAAACTGTCTAAAATTTTCATGAAATCATCATACAATGCTAGGGAAAAAAAAACCACTCATAGTGTATCATTTCAGCCATAAACTTAGGCTACACTGATTAAATGTCACATACAAAGTTAACTTTCTTCATACACTTATGATATAACAGAAACTATCACCTTTGAAACAACAAAATTTTTAAACCATAAGCAAACTCTAGAAAAATAGCACTTGGCTTTTCTTCCCCCCTCTAATGTCCTCAAATTTGTGATTGGTCAGATAAGCCAAAATATTGTAGTAGTAATCACCAGAGATAGAATCTTTTCATTGCAAATGGCATCATCAAAGTCTAAAGTGGAATTATATTTACTCAGAGTATCAGTTGTACCGTTTTAATAAGTGACAGCTTTCACATAAATTACTATCTCATGCTAACCTTTTGCAAGTCTCGAAATAAAGTCACGCCAGCATATAAAATACCAAATTATCACTCATATACAAGCAAATTGAGAGCTGAAGAAAAAGAGATGAAAATTTTGTCTCTGTGTATTATTTACGCAAATCATTAAATGAATACTATATCTTTATGAACCTCATATTACTACATGAATCATTGTTGAGACAATTTTAAGTTGCAGGCAGCAACACAATTTGGAAACACAGTGAATGCATTCATGCTATCTTGGAGATGGGCAAATGTCTTAACAATTACTGGTAAAATCTAAAATTACAAAATGAAAAAATAGATAAATAATATTTCTTATTTCTTTCTGAAATTGAGTAAAAATATTGCACATTAAAAATACTGAGCTAGAGTCTGTGACCTTTCCGCAATCAAGGTGAGCATGAGAATGTTCCTTAAGTGGCAATCAATCTAGGGCTTTAATTCCTTCAGTGCCAGTCAAATGAATGTGGAAGAGTACTGAACAATGTCCTTCAGGAATAAATTTACGTAAATATCACAAAGCTTTACTAAGATGTAAGTGTACATTGCTTGAATGGAGAAAAGCAACAAAAACAAAAAAAATCCAAAGGATCTTGAGAAAGTTGTAAATTGTGAGAAAACATGTTACAATAATATAAATAAGGGCTTTCAGTGTGCATCTAAGCAGAAAAGCAATTACATTTTGTTTCCAGGGAAAAATATAATTTTAACGATTCATTTAAATGATGGTGACCTGCCCACCCAGAAGCTGTTTTTCCTTCCTTCCAATTTATCTGTAGATGAAAATATGCATTATATATTGCCACACAGCTGTCATTCTCTACTTGGCAGGAAAATTGAAGCTATGATAGCACATATTGCTTATTATGCTAAAAGCTGAAAACAAGTACTTAACCAGGTATATGTCAAACACAATTTCAAAAAAAAATTCACACAATAAATGAACACCACAAAAATAGATCTTAAAAACTCAATTAAGTGGATGTATTTTATAACATGTAGTGAAGAAATTCATGAACAAAAACCAATTTTTTATAAGAAAATTCCACATTTGTAAGTGGATTATTGTTGTTGAAAATAACCTCGAAGTCTGTACATGATGACAACATCTAGGTGTGTAAGTCAGAGCCTTTAATCCCTGGCTGAGTTTGGGAGAGTTTTGCTGAGTTGAGGATGCTCACTAGGTGGTATTATTTTCATAAGTAAAGCTTTTTAAAACTTTTTCCTAAAGCCCTGTGGTAAAAACAAAAAAAAAAATTCTAAGAAAAATATTGCCTTTCACTAGGATATAAACTATTTAAATAATAGTATAGCTAATAATCATATATTTTGTAGTACTTCCTGCAAATTATGACAACTTGGGTCTAATTTCTGTAAAATTCTGAGCAAGTCACATTATCTCTCTGAATTCCATTTTTTTCCTTTTTAAAATGAAGGATGGCCAGGCATGGTGGCTCACACTTATAATCCCCACACTTTGGGAGACAGAGGCAGGTGGATCACTTGAGGTGAGGAGTTTGAGATCAGCCTGGCCAACATGGTGAAACCCTGTCTTTACTAAAGAAATACAAAAATTTTATGGGTACGGTGGCACATGCTTGTAATCCCACCTACCTGGGAGGTTGAGGAGGGAGGATCACTGGAACCCTGGAGACAGAGGCTGCAGTGAACAGAGACTGCACCACTGCACTATAGCCTGGGCAACAGAGTGAGATTCTGTCATAATATAATTATAATATAATATAATATAATATAATATAATATAATATAATATAGGAGTTATACTGGCAATCTAACATTTCTGAGTTTCTAAATTAAAACAATAACAAAAATAATCATAATAAATGAAATCTAGAACAATGTGATTTGGCAAGAAAAATAGTTTTTAAAATGAAAGTGAATCAGACACAATAATCAAACAGAGCTGAGTTTGATTTCTGACTGCCATTTAGCTGTGTGACTCTGGACTGGTACCTGAAATTTCTCCTAGAAGAGAGTTATGTAAATGGTAAATTACCATTATGGAGGCCCAACCATTACCATGTTTAAGTAATTTGTGCCCATCATCCACCCCCATCTACAAGTATTTCAGTCACTTTATCCCTATGAATGAAAATAATTTCATCTTTTTCACAGAATGGTGTTAAAATGCAATGAATATGCAAAGTATCTAAACCATGTAGCTGACGATTTTTTTTGAAAAGTTAATTTACCCTTTTATTCTCCAAGTGGCAAGAAATGTAGAAAAGAGTATTTCAATGTTCTTTAATATCTCTGGAATTTCATTCTCTATTAAATCAATAGAAAATGAAATGCTTCTTGATATGATGCCTCCCATATACCCCAGCCCTTCCCATCCCGGTGATTATTTTGGTGGAAATTGTTAGGTTAGCATATGATCACTTCTGTACTTATCACAATTACCATTAGTGATTTGAATAAGTATAACTTTCTGTCTATACAGTGCTAGACCATATCTTCATAAGGTCAGGAGCCTCTGTCCATCTAGTTTACTGCTGTCAGCATCTATCACTCTACTTTGTCATTGGTCAATAAATATTCTGCAATGAATAAATGAATGCTGCACATCTTGACATCTTCATCTCTGAGTTCTGTTCTTCTCACCAGGCTGCTCCTAGCTTCATGCTTCCAGCACAAAAACAACTCTGTACTTTAAAAATGCTGAAAAAGTACCAGCTCTTAGTATCTTCACTTTTCACTCCAAGCAACAGAGTTACTGACAGTTGCTTTATTCAAGTTTCTTTAAAATTTAACTTAAAAGTCTTCATGAAGCTGTAAATCCCTAACACAGCTCTCTTTTCCATGCAAGTGGAGAAGATTTATTCTATTTAGTTCCACTGGGCTGAACTAGGCCCATGAGAGACAGTCGTGTTTCATACCAACACTAACTTATGAATCCAGCATGTATTCCACCTTAAGCCTAAACAGTCTTCACCCTAAATTTGGGTCATGCATGTCTATAAAAAGCTAGACTGTGAGAGGTCCATTTATATGTTTTACAAGGCAGTCTTCTCTAGGAAAATAACTCACTAAAAGGAAAGTGACGATTGCATTATTTGGGCTATGGATGGATGCTTAAAATCACTCATTCATTTAAAATTATGTATAATCCAAATCAAATAAATCATGGTTCTTGCTCTCAAGCATCTTACATTAATAGGAAAAACTCGGCAATAAATCAATAATATCAAAAGTTTGTTGCAAGTGCAATAGAATACAGAGGTGGTTATGAGTATGGGCTACCATCTGTCACTCTGGCTGCCCTCTGTGCAGTCCTTGGAGTGTTGTACGTGCCACTGGAATGGCTCCAACATTTGATGTCCACCATAGCTTTGAACATCTACATGGAAAGCTGGAGCAAGAATGGAAAATGTTGAATGCAACACTGTAACTGTAAAACAGAATCCTTAGAACACATTCTCAAGAATAACTGCAAGTATTTGGAAGTGAGGTCAAGGTCCCAAAGAGAATGACAACAGTGCCAGAAACTCCCAAGCTTGTTAATGTTTAGCTTGTCCACAAGGACAAAGCTATTAAAAATGAGATAGCCTACCTTGTAAGATGATGAATTTTCTGCCTGTATCATCTCAAGCAATAGCCTCTGCCAGAAGCACATGGAGTGGGTCACTTAAAAATCGTCCCTTCATCTTTTAGATCTCAAGACTCTATAATGTCATATAATGAAGCATTACACATATATTTTGACCTAAGCATTGTGTTCTTTTCTTGTGTACTTTCCTTGGCAATGCCTTGTACTTTGAAGAAATAGGCATATAGGATGTATAATGTAAATGTAATAAAGATTGTGCCATTTGCTGCAGGTCATTCTGTGTGGTTTTCTGTCCAATCTCATACCAGGGTTGGAATGAATGAAATCTGCAAGTATCAATGGTTCATGCTGACTAAGCTATTTTGGCATCCATTGATTGATTTTAAATGGGAACACTTGCGATCCAGTTGGTTTTAACTATTGATAAGAACCAGCATATTGTTTTCATGTGCTCCTTCTCTTACTGAGCTTTCCACTGACATTCCACTAACACTCCTTCTCTACTACTTCCTGTGGTGGGTAACACCCTGACAGCTTTTACCTAGCATGCAATTTACCCACGTTTGCACTGCATGATATGGAAAGTACCAGCTAGAATTATAAAGGTTTCAGAGATAAGAAAAGGTATCCTGCTATGTTTCAAATGAGGCCAAACTTAGTGAGAGTAACTTAGGTCCCTTATGTACAATAACAATTCTAGCACTTAGAAAAGTATCATGTAGTTTCATTTGAAAACCCAAGAATATATGCTTTTAAATATTTAAGCTATATAACACATAGTTTCACTCTAAAACTACAATGAAATCCTTAGGCTGAAATAACTTAAAAATCTATTTGAGGAAATACAATACAGAAAAACAATGAGCAATGACAGAATGTAACATTTAAAAAACTGATAAATAATGTGGCACATGCTATATTTATTCTCTAGAAATTCAGCCTTCCTAATCTATCAGAATCACGTAAATTCTAAGAGAAGACATGTGCATGAAATAGACTCTGAAAAAGATTGAAGATGTGCATTACAAATAGAAACAACATCAAAAATATACAAACAAGGGATAAAACAATTTGTATTGGGGACAAGCATGAAGTTAGAAATAACTTAGTTAGAAGTTAGAAATTAGTCAGTTACAAATAACTATCTTCATGGAAGTAAGAGAGAGAAAATAAGCTCAGCTTATGAAAGACTTTTTAATAAAAGTAGATAAGTACAGACTCAGTACAGTAAGCAATAGGAAAACAACATATGGTCTTCAACCAAGGAATGAAATGAGGAAAGTGATGTATAATGAAAGTATAAACAGACATTATCATCCAGGATGACTCGGTTATGAAAGGGAGTAAGAATAAAAGCAGGGACCCCAGGTATAAAGCTAGTTTAAGAAGGCTGATGATAATGCAAACAGCTCTTCTCAATACTATTTACTTCTTGAATATTCAGGCAGATTTTTCTCCCAATACAAAATACTACTCAATAAAAATGTCACTTATTGTAAACGCCCATATATAAAATTAAAATATTAATCTATATAGAAACCTGCAAAGTTGTAAAAGTAGGAGACTAGTGACTTTATTCAACCATTCATTCAATCTTCAAATACCTAATAATGATCAAGGATCCTGGTCGATTGGAATATACAAGGATGGTGAATTTTCTTTGGTAACCCCACCATCACCAAGTCAAACTGGAATACTCTGATCCCAAATACCTGAATAGTTGTCGTTCCCGTCTCTATACACTTCGTAAGTTATTGAAAGGAGAAAAATTTCCTTATCCCCCTCGCAGGGCATGCGATGGGGGTGTAGCTTGCTTCTTCAGTGCCCCACTGCTCAAAACCCCTAGGGGGAGCAGGCACACAGGCAGGTTTTGGGGCTCCGACCCCACGGCAGGTGTGAGCGTGTGTTACAGGGTGCTGTTTTAGTTTAGCCGTCACGGCTTGTCTTAGCTCAATTAGATCCCCTTCCTTATCACAAGGACAGAGGGCTTTCTGTATTCTGGGGTTTTTCGCCATGGCATACCAGAAGAATCGGATCACAAGGGGGCTTGGAGAACGAGTACAAGGTTTTATTGAGTAAAAGTAGCTCTCAGCAGATGGGGAAGCCAGAAGGGGGATGGAGTAGGAAAGTTGTTTTCCGCTGGAGTCAGGCTGTTCAGCGGCCCAGGATCTCCTCCAACCGCCCCCACCAAACTCTGGGTGGCTCCGCCAGTCAATGGCCTGCTGGACTGTCGGTACTTCTCTTGCTGCACTGGGGTGCTCCTCTTGACATCCTCTCTATGGCCAGCTGCTTGTGTGTTTATCTACCGGTGTGTTTCTCTTTACGTCCAGGCACTTGTGTCTTTGCCCACTAGGGTCTCAGTGTTTTTACAGGCACAGGATGTGAGCATGACATGCCAGGGTGGTCTTGGGAAATGCAATATTGAGTGCAAAAGTAGGAGTGCCTGTCCTCACCTAGGTCCGTTGGCACAGGCCTAAGGGTGGAGCCCTTGAGAGGTACCACGCCCTTCTCTACCCAGCACTTCCCTGCCCCTCCTTCCCTATCATTAGCAAGTCTTTTTCTACTGTTAAAATGCTGACCAAATCTAACTGCTGCAACCCCTTTGCATTATCCTAATTACATCCCCACTGTTTCTCCCAAGAACATAATGAACTAGATTCTATGATCCCCACACCTTTAATTTCATTTTTTTCCAATCTAATCCTCATACTACCTGAAAGAGATTTCTAAAGGAAACATCTGGTTCCCTTTAAAAAAAAAATCAGTCATGATATCCTATTCCATGCAAAATAAGACATTGATTTCCCAGCAAAGTAGATAAGGCCCTTCTATCTACTGCTGTGGCCTCATCTGCCACAGCTCTCCCTAATTCCCTGCTTGCATTGCAGTTCCACAAAGCTATTCTTTTATCAGATTTTCAAGTCTTCATGATTTTACCTTAAATTGTTTCACCATTACTCAATACCTGGAGAGATTTTTCTGATACATTAAGGGAAGTTCTAATGTTACCTCCTCTTATAGAGCCTTCCCCAGCTTCCCTGTGAAGTTTTACTTTGTGCTTCCAAGAATTATGTATGTTCCTTTATTGTAGACTTTTAATATGGCTTTATATTATGTGTGCATCTGTTTTCCTCCTATTTTGGCAGTTATCTCTTTCAGGACAGATAACATGTTTCAGTCATGATGTATCCTAAGTAATCAAAACAGTGCTTGGCACAGAATCTGTCTTAAAATATTTTTTGAATGAACAAATGACTTTTAATGTAAACAATGGGGAAGCTTTTAAATTTATTTATTTAATCGCTTTGAGATATGATTTATACACAATAAAGTTCACTCAATGAATTGTGCAATTCAATATGCCATATTTTAGCATATTTAGAGTTATAGAAACATCTACATAATCAAATTTTCAAACATTATCATAATCCCAGAAAGAAACCTTGCGTCCATTAGCAATCACTCCCCATACCCCTTTCTCTCCAGCCCTATACAAGCAGTAATCTAAATTCTTTCTCTACAGACTTGACTATTCTGGACACTCCATATTAATGATTCCATGGACATATCACACTTACATTTATGGTTATGCTTTATTTGTTGTATGGATATACTGATTTCCTATTGAAAAATAGTTTCATTTTATAATATTTGGTTGTTACAAACAATGCTGTAATAATGTTACCTTGCATCTAAGTTATTTTGTTACTGTATAAGTAAATAAAGATAATAATTTCTGGGAGTAAAATTTTATGTAAGAATATTTATTTCATATTTCAAAATATATTACCAAACAGCCTTCATTACAGTATACCACTTTGTACTCCAATGAACAATGTTGGGATGGTACAGATTCTCCACATTCTTGCAAATCTAGTAAGTTGCCAAACACTTTGTTTTCTAACAAACTAATACGTAAGAAATTATATGTGAATAGAGATTTAATGTATATTTATCTGATTATGAATAATTTTGAGTATTGTCATCTTTACTACTCAATTGTGTTTCATATCCTATGAATCCTCTGTTAATATTTCTGCTTGCTTTTCACCTGGAGTTCTGCTGCTTTTTTATTTACATACAGGAACTGTGTATTTGGAAAATAGGTCTTTTGTATCTGAAATGAGCTTAATCAGATATTTTCCCAGTTTTCTGCTTGACTTTGCTTATGCTGGTTTTATCAAATTTTTAAAACATTATTGCATATCATCAAATTTATTTTATTGTTTTATAGCTTCTGGTTATTATATTTCATTGTCAGAAAGGCTTCCACTATCTCAGTTTACAGAAAAATATTTTTTTTCTGTATTTCTTCTAGTTCTTTTGTGATTTAATTTCTTATATTTGTTTTATAATTTGTTCCTTCTGGAATTTTCCTTCATAGAAGGTGTGATATGCAAACAGAATTTTCTTTTTAGGTGGCTACCTTGTAGTCTCTAACCCTTTACTGAAAACTTTACCATTTCCTTACTTTATGAATTCTGCCCTTTCCATATACTAACCGTGTGTGTGTGTGTGTGTGTGTGTGTGTGTGTGTGTGTGAAGTTTTGAATGCAAAATTAATGTCTTGTTTTGGGAAAACCACCCCACTCAAAGACTGCAAAGGAAACAAAGAACAGGCTAACATGTACAAGTACCTGGATATTTAACTTAGAGGAATCTTTTTGGAGGTAGCTCTTACATTTGAAAGCTGAAAGAATTAGAGAGGAAAATAAGAAAAAACCTGTCAACTTCTGTGATATTTTCTAACCCAAACGCTGAGAGAAACCTAGTATATAGATGGGATGTAGACAGTGGTACAAGAATTCAGGCTAGCCGGTGGCTACAGCAATGGTCACACAGGATACAGCTGCCATCAGTAGGACACCAGAGAAAGACATTCAGTTAACAGAGGAGAGTCTTTAAGTAGAGAATCCACGCAAGTGAAAGGAAGGATTATAACATGTTGCATACCAAAGGAAGGTGCAGGACAGAGAGAGACCACACAATCAGAGAGAACTGCCCATAGGAATAGTCAAGCACATTAACTAATTCTTTTAGAAGGCAGATACCCAGATGGAATCTGAAGTATCACTAAGGCTCTCATTCACAGAGAATTGCCTTTCCTTGGTTCTCTTATTTAAAAATTTTATCATTAAAAAACACTTGTCATTTTGCATAAGAAATGATTCTGCATGCCCAAGATCTTTAGTTTTTATGCTCCATTTAAAACCTATCATCTGGTGACTTGGGCTTCTGTAGGAATATTCAAGTAACTCTTAAAATTGTTAAATCAAAAGGCAGGGAGTATGGATTCACCCTTACTTATATTAATAAGGGTTTCCCATGTCTTAAACAGGGAAAAAGTCTTGATTCAAGTTTAAGTTACTAACATCAGTTAATCACTTAAACTAATTCAGTGAAATTACTCTGACAATGAAATATCACAATTTTATAAATTTTATTATTTTTTTCTCCTTGGGAAACCTTTGAAGCTGTCCAAGAGAAAAACTGCTTCTCCATAAAGCATTTTCTAATGGGAATTGGCACAGTGGCTCATGCCTGTAATCCCAACTATTTAGGAAGTTGAGGTGGGGGAATTCCTTGAAGCCAGGAATTTGAGACCAGCCTGGGTGATACAGTGAGATCCCCATCTCAAAAATAAAATAAATACTAGAAAAGTTCCCAAAATTTGAGAAAGACATAAATATCTAGGTACAGGAAGGTCAGAAACTACCAAATTCATATGACTCAAATAAGACTACTTCAAAGCATACAATAATTAAATTATCAAAGGTCACAAACAAAGAGATGACCCTAAAAGCAGCAGCACAAAAGAAGCAAAGAAAATGAAGGAACTCCAAATCATCTGTCAACAGACTTCCCAAAAGAAACCATACAGACCAGGTAGGAGTAAGAGAACATTTTAAAAATGCTTAAAGAGAAAAATCCTGCCATCCAAGAATACTGTATCCAGTAAAGCTCTCTTCCAATATGAAGGAGAGATAGTCTCTCACAGACAAGCAAAAGCGGAGAGAATTTATCATCACCAGATCTGTCTTATAAGAAATGCTAAGGGGAGTTCTTCAATCTGAAAGATGAAAAAACAGAACAAACAAACAAAAAACTAACATGCAAAAAGAAAACGTTTGAAGGTATAAAACCCACAAGTAGGAAGAGTAAGTCACTGAGAAATCCAGAATACTCTAATATTGTAATTGTGCTGTGCAATCTACTTATAACTCTAGTATGAAGCCAAAAGATAAATTTATCAAAAACAATAATAGCTAAAGCAACTTAAGATATAGGCAATATGACAATATGTAAATTGATACAACAAAAGGACAAAATGTTGGAGTGCGGAGTTAAAGTGTGGATTTTTGTTTCATTTTCTGTTATTTTATTTTTTTTGAGACAGAGTCTTGCTCTGTCACTCACCCAGGCTAGAGTGCAGTGGCACAATCTTGGCTCACTGCAACCTCTGTCTCCCAGGTTCAAGCGATTCTCCCACCTCAGCCATACAAGTAGCTGGGACTATAGGCACACACCACCATGCCCGGCTAAGTTTTTGTATTTTAGTAGAGATGGGGTTTCACTATGTTGCCAAGGCTGGTCTTGAACTCCTTAGCTTAGGCAATTTGCCCACCTAGGCCTCCCAAAGGGTTAGGATTACAGGTGTGAGCCGTGCCTGGCTATTTTTTGTTTGTTTCTCTTTTGTGTGATCTAAAATAACTTGTCATTTTTTCAAAATAACATGTTATAAGAGTTTTCATAAGCCTCATGGTAAACACAACGCAAAATCCTATAGTAGATTTACTAAAAATAAAAACAAAACAATAAATTAAAACACACTGTCAGACAAATGAAGTATTTTATAGTATTATAGTTCATTAACTTTAGAGAAAATAAGCAACTGATATGGTTTGGCACTGTGTTCCCACCCAAATCTCATCTCAAATTGTAATCCTCATAATCCCCACGTGTTGAGGGAGGGATGTGGTGGAGGGGAACTGCTTATGGGGGTCTTTTTCCCCATGCTGTTCTCATGAAAGTGAATGAGTTCTCAGGAGATTTGATGGTTTTATAAAAGGCTCTTCCCCTTTTGCTTCTCCCTCTTTCCTGTCGCCTTGTGATGGAGGTACCTGCTTCTCCTTTGCCTCCCACCATGACTGTAAGTTTCCTGAGGCCTCCGCAGCTATGTGGAACTGTGAGTCAATTAAACTTTTTTCCTTTATGAATTACCCAGTCTCCGATATTTCTTTATAGTAGTGTGAAAATGAACTAATACAGCAACCCATGCTATGTTATTTGTCCTTTGTATTTTTTGTATAGGCTATGGGGTAGGTGGAAACCAGGTGGACTTGACTTTAAAAGCAAAAAACAGAGACAAAATGTGACCAAGGATGTTCACTGGGCATATACAATATTTGTTCACTATTATTTTTGGATATATTACAATAAAATTGGCAATATTAATATAAGGATGTGCCTGTAAACCTGGAATTGAGATTGGGGGAAATTCTGAGAGTTTGGAAACTGTAGAAAAAAAAGTTGAATCAGTTTGAGTTTGCCTTAATCTGAAGTAGTTTCCTCAGAATCATTGGATAAACTGAGACAGTGTAGTATACCTTCAATATACCAAGCTAGTTAGCATCATGCCAATGACAATAATTATGACTAAACAAATTAACATTTCTATTAATATTTCCAAGCATTTCCACATCTGTTGCAGGCAAAAATTTGCTCTTAATATACACACTTGAGTAAAATCCTAGTTCCCAATGGTATGCTGTCTTCAAAAGACCCATCTCAAATGCAATAACACCCTTAGGCTCAAAACAAAGGAATCATGGAAAATCTGCCAAGCAAACGGAAATCAGAAAAAAGCCGGGGTTGCAATCCTAATTTTAGACAAAACAGACCTTAAACCGACAAAGATGAAAAGAGACAAAGAAAGGCATCACATAATGGTAAAAGGTCTAATTCAACAAGACTTAACTATCCTAAATATATATGCACCCAACACAGAAGCACCCAGATTCATAAAACAAGGTCTTAGAGACCTACAAAGGGACTTTGACTCCCATACAATAATAGTGAGAGACTTCAACATTCCACTGACAGTATTTAGACAGATCATCACGGCAGACAATTAATGAAGATATTCAGGATCTGAACTCAACATTGGATGAAATGGATCTGATGGACCTCTACAGAACTCTCCACCCAAAACCAACAGAATATATATTCTTCTCATTGTCACATGGCACATACTCTAAAACTGATCACACAATCTGACAGAAAATAATCCTCAGCAAATGCAAAAGAACTGAAATTGTACCAAACACATTATTGGACAACAGTCCAATAGAAACAGAAATCAAGACTTAAAAAATTGCTCAAAACCACGCAATTACATGGAAATTAAACAACTAGCTCCTGAATGATGTTTGGATAAATAATGAAATTAAAGCAGAAATAAAGAAGCTCTTTGAGACTAATGAGAACAAAGATACAACATACTAGAATCCCTGGGACACAGCTAAGACAGTGGTAAGAGGGAAATTTATAGCAATAAATGCCCACATCAGAGTTAGAAAGAACTCAAATTAACAACCTAACATAACCACTAAAAGAACTACAGAAGCAAGAGCAAACCAAATCTAAAGAGAGCAAAAGATAATAAACAAACTCTGAGTGGAACTGTAGACTGAGACACAAAAAAAAAAATTCAAAAGAGAACCAATAGAGGAGTTTTTTTAAATTAATAAGATAAATAAGCTGCAAGCTAGACTAGTAAAGAAGAAAAGAGGGAAAATCCATATAAACACAATTAGAAATGGCAAAGGGGATGTTAACACTGACCCCACAGAAATACGAGCAAGCATCAGAGACTACTACCAACACGTCTATGCACACAAACAGGAAAACCCAGATGAGACAGACGAATTCCTGGACACATGCACCCTGAGGAGACTGAACCAGGAAGCAACTGATTCCCTGAACAGATCAATAACAGATCTCTGAAACTGAATTAGTCATAAATAGCTACCAACCAAAAAAAGCCCAAGACCAAACAGATTGGTCTGGATTCCACCCAATGTACAAAGAAGAGCTGATGCTATTCCTACTGAAATTATTACAAAAAATTGAGGAAGAATAATTTCTCAAGTAATTCAATGAGGACAGCATCATCCTAATATCAAAACCTAGCAGAGACATTATGAGAAAAGAAAGCTTCAGGCCAGTATCCTTGATAAACATTGATGCAAAAATCCTCAACTAAATACTCGCAAACTGAATCCAGTAGCACATCAAAAAGCTTATCCACCACGATCAAGTAGGCTTCATCCCTGGGATGCAATTTTGGTTCCACATATGCAAATAAATAAATATGATTCATCATATAAACAGAACTAAAGAAAAAAACACATGATTATCTCAATAGATGCAGAAAAGGCTTTTGATAATATTAAACATCTCTTCTTGTTAAAACTCTCAGTAAACCAGGTATTGAGGAAACATATCATGAAAGAGTAAGAGCCATTTATCAACATTCTATGGAATGGGCAAATGCTGGAAGCATTACACTTGAAAAGGGCATAAGACAGGGATGCCCTCTCTCACTGCTCCTATTCAACACAGTATTGCAAGTCCTGGCTAGAGAAATCAGGCAAGAGAAAGAAATAAAGGGCAAGCAAATAGGAAGAGAGGAGGTTAAAATATACCTGTTTGCAGATGACATGATTCTGTAACTAGAAAACCTCATAGCTTTGGCCCCAAAGTTCCTTCAACTGATAAACAACTTCAGCAAGTTTCAGATACAAAATCAATGTACTAAAGTGACAAGCATTCCTATATATCAATAATAGCCAAGCTGAGAGCCAAATCAGGAATTCAAACACATTCACAATTACCCTCAAAAGAATAAAATACCTAGGCATACAGCTAACCAGGGAGGTGAAAGAGCTCTACAAGGAGAACTACAAAACACTGCTCAAAGAAACCAGAGATGAAACAAACAAATGGAAAACATTTCATGATCATATATAGGAGAAATCAAAATTGTTAAAATGCCCATACTGCCAAAGCAATTTACAGATTCAGTGCAATTCCTATCAAACTACCAATGACATTTTTACAGAACAACAACAAAAAAAACTATTTTAATATTTATATGGAACCAAAAAAGAGTCCAAACGACCAAGGAAATTCTAAGCCAAAGAACAAAGCTGGAGGCATCACATAACCTGACTTCAAATTATACTACAGGGCTACATTAACCAAAACAGCATGGTACTGGTACAACAACAGACACATAGACCAATGGAACAGGATAAACAAACCAGAAATAATGCCACATGCAATCATCTGATCCTTGAAAAAGGTTACAAAAACAGGCAATGGGGAAAGAACTCCCTATTCAGTAAATGGTGCTGGGATAATTGGCTAGCCATAGGTATAAGATTGAAACAGGATCCCCTCCTTATGCCATATACAAAAATCAACTGAAGATGGATTAAAGACTTTAATGTAAAACCCAAAACTATGAAAACTGTGAAAGGCAACCTAGGAAATACCATTCTGGATGGTAAGTATCATAGGAACAGTCAAAGATTTAATGACAAATATGCCAAAAGCAATCACAAAAAAGCAAAGATTGACAAATGGGACCAAATTAAACTAAGGAGCTTCTGCACAACAAAAGAAACTATCAATAGAGTAAACAGACAACCTACAGAATGGAAGAAAATTTCTGCAAACTGTGCATCTGACAAAGATGTAATATCCAGCATCTATAAGAAACTTAAATAAATTTACGAGGAAAAAAGATCCTATTAAAAATTAGGCAAAGGACACACACAAACAGATACTTTTCAAAGGAAGACATACATGTGGCCAAAAAGCAAATGAAAAAAAGCTCATTATCATGGATCATTAGAGAAATGCAAACCAAAACCACAATGAGATACCATCTCACATCAGTCAGAATGGCTATTACTAAAAAGTCAAAAAATAACAGATGCTGGCGAGGTTGTGGAGAAAAGGAAATGCTTATACTTTGCTGGTGGGAGTGTAAATTAGTTCAACTATTGAGGAAAGTGGCATGGTGATTCCTCAGAAAGCTAAAAACAGAACCAGCATTTAACCCAGCAATCCCATTACTGGGTATATACCCAAAAGAGCATACATCATTCTACTATGAAGGCACATGCATGTATATTTTCATTGCAGCAATATACAATATTGCTTCACAATAGCAAAAGCATAGAAGTTTAATCATATTTGTACATAATTGTATAATTATGTACAAAGCATATGTCTGTATCCTTTAACAGCTCTTCATTAAATTTACAATATATTGGGCCTTAGGAATATTTTTTTGACCTAAATGTGTGGTCATACACCATCCCCCTACCCACATTTAACGGCTTAAAATAACAATCATTTTCTTGTATCTCACAGTTCTACAGGTCAGGAGTTTGGTTAGGACTCAGTTGAACAATGCTTTGTTCCATGTAGCATTGACTAAGATTACTCTGTGTCTCATATGGACAGTCTGGGATAGAGAATCCAAGATTGCTTCACTCAAACATTTGGTGTCTTCCTGAGGATGGTTGGAAGAAAGGACTCATTTGATACTGCTGATAGATTACCTCAATGTGGCTCTCGAGCATGAAGATCACAAGCTATGAGGGTTTCTTACATGATGGCTCAGTGCCTCCAGAGAAAGTCTGAGTCCCAAGAAGTCCAGAGAAAAGGCGAAAGGCTTCTGATGACCTAGCCATCAAAGTCCCAGATGTCACCTCTGGCACGTTTTATTGATCGAGCAAGTTGATAGGCCAAACAATTTGGATAAAGAGTTCTAACAGGGAGATGTTTCCTTTCCATTTGGGAGGAAATTGAAATTTAGAGTAGTTATTTGTCAATGAATAGTCAAAATAGTAAGTGGCAGAGCTGAAACTGAATACAGATCTGTCTGATTAAAGAACTACAAATCAAGAAAAATAAAATTAAAATAAGAATAAGATATTTAATCAATCTTTTGCATTAAACTCAGGAAGATTTATTTTGTAAATATCAAGGTGTCATGTTGCAAAGAATTTTAAAGTTTGATAATCCACATATTTCCAAAAAGTAAAATGCCTATTTAGATTTTACTAAACAGAAACCTAAAAGTAAAGTTACACCTTCAAGAAGTTTCTCAGTGCTCAGGTGTATCCCTGACATTGGAGGCTAGAATCTGTCCCAGACAGAAAAACCTGCTTAAATGAATCAGAGATGAACAGGAACTCCAAATGGGCATTTGGAGGAGACACACCTTTTGGATTATTCCCACATGAACAACATGATACCCAGTCAAATATCCAATTATAACTTATTTGGAAATTAAATAAAGTCATTCAAAAGGTATGCAGCGGCCACACAGACCCACAAACAACAAATTGGAGACAGTGGGCATATCATGGGAACAAAGGAACTAGATTTTGCAGTTGATTTCATCCTATCAGTGACATTTTAGAAAAGCCACTCAATGTCTCTGAATCTTCCTTTGTAAAATGAAGTGGTTACAATAGATATCTGCAAAACTCACTTTTAATATGTTCTAATTAATTCATTTTTATTTCTGAGCATTGGATTCATTTTCCTTATTCCTGTATTAAATAATTTGTATGTTCAAAATTTACTGTAAAAGCTTGAATTGATCAAAAATATAGTTATGATGATTTACTCACCACAGTAAAAATGACAAATCAGAGACAGTGTGCCCTAAGTTGAAAATCTGAATCATAACACATTATAAAATGGTTTTACATTCACAGTACTAAACTTCATTATCAAATAATTATAGACTTTATTTATTGATAATCTTTATTTTATTCTATAATAGAGATGATGTTTTAATCATTTATCTTATTTCCATTTATGATTATTTTAAAATCTCATTACCTTCTCCAACACAATATTCAGGGAGTGGTTAATATTAGGTTAGAATATGTAGAAAAAATTACAACAATAATGTCTAAAATATACAGACACTTTAGTCCAAACAAGTGAAAATGGGAAATAATAGGAAACACTTGTTATATCACTTTAATAAGGTTCAGAGTAACTGAAATTTATTTCAACTTTTTAAAATAAAGGAAAAATATTTGGAACATGTACTTTCAGTTATCCCAGTTATCCTTTCTGGTTCCTACTTACTTACTCCATTCTCTGCTCACACAATGAACAGTGTATTATCTCTGAAAGATGCTGGGCCTAGGGATGAATCTTAGCCTTAGTACTCAAGAGCTACATGATGTGGGCAAATCAGCCTCTCTGATTTTGTTCAATATCTCCAAAATCAGTTTGTAGCCATTAAGTAGAATAATGTATATAACGGGGTCCCAAATTATGGTTGCATCTGAGAAGCACTCAAAATATGATTGTCATTATTATGTCTCTTTGTTAATTTGTCTCTTTGTTAATTTGTCTGCCTGATAATCAGAAAGAAATATATAGTATTGCATTAAAAACTGATCTGTTTACTATTGTGTCATCAAAACTGCTTAGAGAATGTTAAGCTCCATATATCTATATATATAATATACAGATATATATAAACTGAGTTTACTGTGTGCTTTGATCTCTAGATGACGGCATTTCTTATTCTATTATGATTAGAAACATGAAATTAAATTTTGAAGTGAAGAACAGCTTCTCTTTATTAGCTTTGTTTTGCTATGTTCTTATTATATTCATAGTAGAGTTGCTTTGGCTAATACAATAGTATCCAAATAAACTATGGCCTTTTATAGTGAATTTTAACTTGCGATCTACAAAAATACACACATACATCGTGGAGACACACCTTTGTTTTTAATTTTCTCCAACTTCCAATTTTGTGCTAAGCACAAATATATTGCTCACGGTAGACTAACAGCAATAACAAAAACCCGGACAGTCTCATTAGTGTAAACACTACAGGTTTATTTCTCACTCACTTCATGATCCAATGTAGTCAGCAGTAGGAATTTGCTCCATATGATCATTCAGGATCTAGGTTACTTCCATCTTACACTTCAACATATCTTCAGGGCTTTGGGGTCCTCCACTGGATGTTCATCATCAGGATGTGAGAAGAAAGATGGAGTGAGCTTGGCAGATAATAAGGATGCCCTTTTAATGAGCAAGACCTGAAAGTGGCATATTCTACTTTAATCAACATTGCAGTAGCCAGAACCAAGTCACATGATCCCACTCGGCTATAAGATACGCTGGAAAATTTCATTAGGATGAGTCACAAAGGAAAAAAGGAGGGTTTCGTAAACACATAATATTGTTTCTGACATAACACACTATCAGTTAGTAAGAGGTACTTATTAAGAAATATCTAATCATTTAATAACTGAACATGCTTATAAATATTGTGAAATATTAGTGAATATCAAAAGACAAATTATATGCAATATTTAACAGATTTCTGACCCACAAAGTCAGTTCGTAAAGACAAACAAGGATTTAAGATTTTAAAGAGTCACAAAGTATTTCCTAATTAGAAATTAGAAAGTTGGCAGGAAAAAAAATGTTTAGATTTTATGGTTGGCAAACCTTGATGGGAAAGTTATGGATCAGTCTGCTGAAAATAGATACCTCAACTGTGATTAACAATAAGGAAGCTTAAACTAAATTAATGAATATACATGTTGACTTTCCGCTTCAATTCACTGGAATAATTACTTCACATTAACATATCAACAAGCCAGTCATCAACAGTCTAAACTCTCAGGTCACTGACTACTTTTACAAATATATTTTTAAAGTTTTTATTATTATACAGCCTTCTGCAAATTTTCTGTCCACATTGTTACATGCTTAATTGCATAGAATCTCATAAATTGTTACAGAAAGTGTTTTCTTAATGTTAATTTTATCATTATGTTAATGAGAATATAATAGAACTGTACTCTGATAGCACTGCTGACAGCAGAAGCCACCAATTTGTTAGCAACCATCAAATAGCAACAAACATTCATCAGTTGTGGACAGAGCAGCCTAACAATTATATCCCCTTTTTATTGATTGACATAGTGGATTGTAGTGTTATAATACAGACTACAATGTGTTCCAGAAACCCTTATTTTAGTAGATTCATAACAAAAAGTGTTACCTTTTTCCACTTTACTGACTTCTTTGTCATAGGGTTTTTGAAAAAGTCCTAGAGGTTCAACTACTTTTTCATCATAAGTTAAGTAAAGATAATCGCATGAGTTAACATTTCATAAATATTAGTCACATAACATCATCACATTCACATTTAAAATGCACTCAAATCCTTCTGTTTTATTTTTCCATATCTTCCTTAGAATAGTTTTGATTCTCCCATAAATTCTGTTGCCTATTCAGATCTAACACATAAGAAAGCTTACATAAAAAAGAGAGAGTTCAATAATTCCACATATTAAAAGTTAAATTAAATTTATTACTTCCAATAGTCCTGGAAATTGAATAATATGCAAATAATTTAAAATAATCAGATACAAAAAATAAAGTAAATTGTTTGGATGTTTTAGAAGTATAGAATAAAAGTCTGATTAGAGCATACACTCATGAATCAGACTTGATCCAATCCCTGGGTCCAGCACTTGCTAGCTACACGAGCTTGGGTTTACTACACTGCACTGTTATTCACAACATGAGAGTATTAATGATACCACCCAGAAAGTCATTGTGAGAACTTTGTTAATTCCAACATATGATGCACTGGAAGAGTGTTTGGCATGTTGTAAATATTATGTGAGTGCCATTATTGTTTGTTTATCTCATAACTTAAGTTTTTTAAATTCAAATTCTTAAGCATAAGATTCATTTTCTACTATTTTTGCAAAATTTTAATTTGATAGGAGTAGAACTGTGGCATCGGTAATCATATTATTCTCACCCACATCATTACTCACATCCAGAAATGTGATTTAATAACCACTGCCTATTTGACTTCTCTTTTTGGACACATTAGCTACATACATTCTTCTGATTTATCTGCTATGTGATTAAAACACCAGGAAGCATTTCTTAGCATTAAATTTTGTTATTTCATCAATTACTAAAAAAAATTTATTTTACCTATTATGGATACAGGCTTGACATATGACATATATGACACCAGATATGGCATGCATTTCCATACAAAAGGTTTTCCAATCTGGCAGTAAAGATATAAATTTTAATCAACTATCTTTTATATAAAGCTATATATTGAAAGTGTCATATGATTATTTCATTTGAAAAAAAGAACCAATGTGATTTTATCTTCACTGAAAGGGTCATTCAGCTACAACTTGTATTTTCAGATTCACAATATGTTTTTACCATTTTTAAAATTCAATGCTTTCTTTTTTTTTCTTTTCATTTTTAAACTAGATTTTTTATTATTATTATAAAATAAAGGTAGGGTACCCTAAATAAAAATAGGGTACATGTGCACAATGTGCAGGTTTGTTACGTATGTATACTTGTGCCATGTTGGTGTGCTGCACCCATCAACTCCTCAGCACACATCATTTACATCAGGTATAACTCCCAATGCAATCCCCCCCCTCCCCTCTACCCCCTCCCCATGATAGGCCCCGGTGTGTGATGTTCGCCTTCTCGAGTCCAAGTGATCTCATTGTTCAGTTCCCACATATAAGTGAGAACATGCGGTGTTTGGTTTTCTGTTCTTGCGATAGTTTGCTGAGAATGATGGTTTCCAGCTGCATCCATGTCCCTACAAAGGTCACAAACTCATCCTTTTTTATAGCTGCATAGTATTCCATGGTGTACATGTGCCACATTTTCTTAATCCAGTCTGTCACTGATGGACATTTGGGTTGATTCCAAGTCTTTGCTATTGTGAATAGTGCCGCAATAAACACACGTGCGCATGTGTCTTTATAGCAGCATGATTTATAATCCTTTGGGTATATACTGAGTAATGGGATGGCTGAGTCATATGGTGTTTCCAGTTCTAGATCCTTTAGGAATCGCCATACTGTTTTCCATAATGGTTGAACTAGTTTACAATCCCACCAACAGTGTAAAAGTGTTCCTATTTCTCCACATCCTCTCCAGCACCTGTTGTTTCCTGACTTTTTAATGATTGCCATTCTAACTGGTGTGAGATAGTATCTCATTGTGGTTTTGATTTGCATTTCTATGAGGCCAACATCATCCTGATACCAAACCCTGGCAGAGACACAACAAAAAAAGAGAATTTTAGACCAATATCCCTGATGAACATCGATGTAAAAATCCTCAATAAAATACGGGCAAACCGGATCCAGCAGCACATCATAAAGCTTATCCACCATGATCAAGTGGGTTTCATCCCTGGGATGCAAGGCTGGTTCAACATATGCAAATCAATAAACATAATCCAGCATATAAACAGAACCAAAGACAAAAACCACAGGATTATCTCAATAGATGCAGAAAAGGCCTTTGACAAAATTCAACAGCCCTTCATGCTAAAAACGCTCAATAAATTCGGTATTGATGGTACGTATCTCAAAATAATAAGAGCTATTTATGACAAACCCACAGCCAATATCATACTGAATGGGCAAAAACTGGAAAAATTCCATTTGAAAACTGGCACAAGACAGGGATGCCCTCTCTCACCACTCCTATTCAACATAGTGTTGGAAGTTCTGGCTAGAGCAATCAGGCAAGAGAAAGAAAGAAAGGGTATTCAGTTAGGAAAAGAAGAAGTCAAATTGTCCCTGTTTGCAGATGACATGATTGTATATTTAGAAAACCCCATTGTCTCAGCCCAAAATCTCCTTAAGCTGATAAGAAACTTCAGCAAATTCTCAGGATACAAAATAAATGTGCAAAACTCACAAGCATTCTTATACAACAGTAACAGACAAACAGAAGGCCAAATCATGAATGAGCTTCCATTCACAATTGCTTCAAAGAGAATCAAATACCTAGGAATCCAACTTACAAGGGATGTAAAGGACCTCTTCAAGGAGAACTACAAACCACTGCTCAGTGAAATAAAATACAACACAAACAAATGGAAGAACATACCATGCTCATGGATAGGAAGAATCAATATCGTGAAAATGGCCATACTGCCCAAGGTCATTTATAGCTTCAATGCCATCCCCATCAAGCTACCAATGAGTTTCTTCACAGAATTGGAAAAAACTGCTTTCAAGTTCATATGGAACCAAAAAAGAGCCCTCATTGCTAAGACAATCCTAAGTCAAAAGAACAAAACTGGAGGCATCATGCTACCTGACTTCAAACTATACTACAAGGCTACAGTAACCAAAATAGCATGGTACTGGTTCCAAAACAGAGATATAGACCAATGGAACAGAACAGTGTCCTCAGAAATAATACCACACATCTACAGCCATCTGATCTTTGACAAACCTGACAAAGACAAGAAATGGGGAAAGGATTCCCTATTTAATAAATGGTGCTGGGAAAATTGGCTAGCCATAAGTAGAAAGCTGAAAATGGATCCTTTCCTTACTCCTTATACGAAAATTAATTCAAGATGGATTAGAGATTTAAATGTTAGACCTAATACCATAAAAACCCTAGAAGAAAACCTACGTAATACCATTCAGGACATAGGCATGGGCAGGGACTTCACGTCTAAAACACCAAAAGCAATGACAACAAAAGCCAAAATTGACAAATGGGATCTAATTAAACTAAAGAGCTTCTGCACAGCAAAAGAAACTACCATCAGAGTGAACAGGCAACCTACAGAATGGGAGAAAATTTTTGCAATCTACTCATCTGACAAAAGGCTAATATCCAGAACCTACAAGGAACACAAACA
The DNA here is from genome assembly GCF_007565055.1 of Rhinopithecus roxellana. NCBI lineage: Eukaryota > Metazoa > Chordata > Mammalia > Primates > Cercopithecidae > Rhinopithecus > Rhinopithecus roxellana. The sequence goes on along the minus strand of NC_044549.1, from coordinate 17,724,377 downwards.
AATTTACAAGAAAAAAACAAACAACCCCATCAAAAAGTGGGCAAAGTATATGAACAGATATTTCTCAAAAGAAGACATTCATAGCCAACAGATACATGAGAAAATGCTCATCATCACTGGCCATCAGAGAAAATTCAATGCTTTCAATGTAAAACCTTGTGTTTTGTTTTGTTTTGTTTAAAAGTTAGTATATTTCCTTTATCTCTGAAAAAAGGAAGAATAAATTATATAACTGGTTATGTCTGTTAGTTTTGACTGCCAGGAAGCAAAATATAGCAATGATGTCAGTCTTGATGGCTCAATTATTTAAAATTTTCTTTATGTCATTTCTTAAAAAATACTTTTCTATTTTCCATTTACATATTTTTATTTCTCTTTTATTAATGATATTGCGTATGTCATTTTTACAAATCAGCTAATACTCTACTAAATATGAAATAAATATATATATATATATTTTTATATATCTACTAAATATATATATTTATATATATATATATACAATATATATATACAATATACAATATATATATTATATATATATAGATATATAGATATATATATATACTAAATATATCTACTAAATATGAAAAATGAAATACTTATCATTTCTTTGTGTTTGGAACATTCAAATTCTTTTAGCTTAAACTATATTTTCTCTTTTTTCATAATATCATAGTATTACTGCTTTAAAGATAAACATTAATGAAATGACCCCAAATTGGATTTTTTTCTTTTGGAATTTGAATTTTTATTTAAGTAAATGTTTATGAACTGATAAACTACATAGGGAACTAAAATGGAGGAAACATTAGGAGGTGTGGCCATTTAACACTGAGTTATTTATAATTTAGAAAGTTTATTAACAGATGATAGACTTTATTTCACATATGTCTCTTGCTCTCCATAGATCTAAATATGAATATAAAAAAGATTATACTACATCCCTTATACTGTATTAAGCAGTAACTTTTGGTTTTCAAGTTTAATTAAAATTGACATTTTTGTTATTGAAACCACTCCTGATTCAAAACTTAAGAAAATTTAAGAATCATATAAAATAGGTAAAGGTTTACCAATGATTTTAGCTTTCAGTAAAAGATAACTGAATATACTGACTTTTTTCTCCGATGTCTCACTGAGATTTTAAATGCCTACTTTGGCATAACCCATGACAGGTTATATTCTTCTTTTGAGTTATATTCAGTGGTTTAGAAAAGTCACAAGGCATGAGGTTGAAAGCCAAGTACTCTCAAAATGTACGAAGTCAGTAAATCTCATTATTAATCATTACCCTTGAACAAGTTTATGTAGTTCTGTGAAATGTTCATAGATTTAAAATATATATCTATACAATAATATACTTTTAAACTACTCTAAATATTTAAACTACTCATATTTCCTATGAAAAAACTCAGCATTCAACTATACATAGATATAGACATGTGTGTGTGTGTGTGTGTGTGTGTGTGTGTATTTCCTTAGGTTAAAACACACACATACACATGTTGCAAATACATTTTCCTCCATGTATTTGGATACATATAAAATAGCTTTGTTAGGCCAAAATTAAAAGTAACAGCATTATGAAATCAAAACCCATTGCTTCCAGCTCAAAAAGTCTTAATCACTATTAATGAATTTCATATTAGGTCCTCAGTCCTATGTGTCTTACCCAGTATCCTTAGGATAGGGTCCTTAAACTTTTGGTTCTAGAATCATCCTGAGCCATCACATTCATGTTCTGAGCATTAGAGTGGAAGAAAAACAAAACAACAAAGCAGCGGTTTTTGAAGTATAATATCATTTAAGCTGCAGCATCAGCATCATTTTGGAACTTACTAGAAATGCAAATTCTCAAGCTCCTCTCCAGACTTACTGATCTAAAACTCCAGGATGGAATTCAACCATCTGTTGTTGTTGTTGTTGTTTTTTCAAACAAATCCTTCAAGTGATGATGATACACAACAAAGTTTGTGAACCACTGCTCTAAGGATGTATCCCAGAGTTACACACACCACTTGCCCTCACATACTTAGTCATATGGCCACATATCACTGAAAAGCAGGGTAGGAAATGTGGTCATTATTTTTAAGTAGCCGTAAGTCCAGCTAAAAATCTGGAATTTCATTAGTCTCATGAAAGTCTGAATAATACTAAGCATTATCAGCCTGTGCCACGTAATTTTGAAAGGGAAGGTGGGGGGCGGGGTCACAACACTAGAAAGCAGAGTGCTTTTTAACAATATTACGCTTCTTTCATTGAAATTTTTACTTTTGTTGAAAATAGTTCCGATTAAAAACAGACTGCCAGTTTTCTGTATTTACTAGTTTTAATGGCAGCCCTTTTCTCTTATTCAATGTTTAAATCTTACACTAGTCATAGGGGATGGGAATCATTTTTCTCTCCATCTTAAAGAGAAGAAAACGAAAACTTCCAAATTATAGGTTACCTTACTCAAGATCGCATACAGCTAGTAGGGGGAGTCAGACCTAGAAATCAGGTTTCCTTACCCAAAGTCCTGTACACATTTTGTTACATCACATTTACTTAATAAAGGCTACACTCTTTATCTTTAACATTGCAGCACTTTAGTTTTCCTCTTTTCTTTCCTTGTCTCTAAAATATTGTTTTCCTGCAGATGTTTCCCAATAAAATGTTGAAGCCTTTTAAAATGTGAAGGCTAAAATAATAGCTTATGTAGCAAGACTAAAAGAACTTTACAATTATAATACTAATCAGAATGAGATACACTTGACATTTTCCTCTTTCTTGTTTATATTTCAATCATTGAAACCTCAAAGAAATAACCAGATTTTAATAACTGAGAAATGTTAATAACTCAAGATAAATAGCTGCCTAGCACTAATATTTCTAAACTTTGATTTTAAGTTAAACTAATGCGACAACGCAATCTTTAAGAGACGATGACAACTGACGTTAAATTGTTGCTTGCTTGTTCTTCCATTTAAAAACTGAGAAAATAGTTGTTATGACAGGAGCTATAATGAGAGTAGAAAGTGATTAAAAGTTACTGTTTACTTTTGATATCATGACCAGAATATTAAATTCTACTCAAGTCACTCTTTAATGGTTTAGAAATATTTACTGTTAGGGGTCTAATAACAGAAACTGATGATTTGCTATAGCATTTCATAATTTCCATGTGAAAACAAAAACAGCTATGTAGTTTACAAATACGAAACTAAATATAACATAATCAACATGACACGTTAACAGTAACCATATATTTCAGGACACAGAATAAAAGGAACTTTATTGAAAGGTCATATGAGTTTGATGCTACATAGCAGAGAGAACTCCTTATATTGTGACTAGTATAGTTTTTCTAACGCTGTAAGGGTCAGCAGCATGGAGGATCATCTGGCCATGACTTAGCCAATCCCAGAGGTAACCCCTTTGCTCTATGCATGCTGTGTCTGAAGTGATACAGTTACTAACCCAAAAAAGCCACTTTCAATCTCAGAATTGAAATTCTTCCCTGACAGAGGTCCTAGATACAAAAAGGAGTATTACTACTCCTGTGGAAAAGAATGTTCATTGAAAAAGGTCATAAATAGCTGTAATACTATAAAATGATAAGATTAATCAGCATTCGGGAGGAATGGAATAAAACTATTACATCACCCTAGAGAGATGGAGAAGGAAGTGATCATTCCACCTATACAGAGTATGGATCACATGATTATAATAATTATAGCATGTTACCATATATTGAGAATTCATATTATGATTAGACTGTATGTCAAGCATTACACACAGTATTTCAGTTAATCTTCATTACCTATCATTCAGGGGTATTATTGCCTTTTATTTTTATTTTTACTTTTTTTTGAGACAGAGTCTTGCTGTGTCACCCATGGTGGAGTGCAGTTACACGATCTCAGCCCATGGCAAACTCTGCCTCCCGGGTTCAAGCAATTCTCATGTCTCAGCCTCCTGGGTAGCTGGGATTATAGGCGCATGCCACCATGACCGGCTAATTTTTGTATTTTTTGGTAGAGAAGGGGTTTCACCATGTTGGCCAGGCTGTTCTCGAAATCCTGACCTCAAGTGATCCACCCGCCTCAGCCTCCCAAGGTGCTGGGATTACAGGAGTGAGCCACTGCATCTAGTCTTACTCCTCTTTTAAATCAGGAATCAGAATGATAGAATTTCAGTTTTCAAAGTCATAGAGTTAGCTTGGTAAAATGGCTAGATATCCACCAAAAGTTATAGACTTACATCAAGGAAGCAGCTATATAACCAAGGATTATATTTCTCAGCTCTGATTTCTATCCAAGTAAGTTTGTTGGTGGGTTCTCACCAATGAATAAAGGTGACTGTGTCACTTCCAGGTCAAGATATTTAATAAGCTAGTCAGCCTTCTCCAGGTTCTCTCATTCTACCCACCAAGTGGATTTGAGACCCTACACAAGGCTGGAGCTACGAGATGGCAGAAGCTTAGCTCCCTGAATCACTCTGTGTTTGAGAGCTGCTTAGAATTTTTATTGGTTAAGTCATAGACACATTTGGGATTTTTTTTTTTTTTTTTTTTTTTTTTTTTTTGCAATTGGGTAACTCTAACTAATACAGCCAATAAATAGTGAAACATGGAAGAAACCTAAGTTTGTCTCATTCTTGGACCCATGTTGGCTCATATATGTTCTCCTGATGTACCTGGATAGGTCTAAATAGAATTGTTTGATATTATAATATGGCTTCTTCCATCAAGGAGTCACACTTCAAGTTGAAAAGAGCACCAATAACATTGGTAGACAGCTTTTTTATACCCTAAGAAAAGAATGTTAGTAACTCATCGAATTATGGTAATGATAATAGTAATAGACCTGCTGAGTTAATTCATTCAGCCAGATTTACAGATATACTTTTATCTTCCACATTCATTGAAATAAACCAACCTCAAAATTGGTATTCGAGGGAAAACTCAAACGCCTTATTTTTGCTCAGGCCTAACCCTAGTCCTCCAAGACAATTCACAGAAGCCATGCATTTGGAGTTAAGGGAGTATCCATATACTGACAGGACTAAAACTGTGATCTCTATTTGATTAACATTTTGTCTATAACTGTCTCTCTTGTTGTCACTCTCGTTCTAACCTTCTCTATGATATCCTCATTGCTCAGCATAATGACAGGTGCAGCGTAAGATCTGGGTGTACACACACACTGTTAAATAAAAGAAAGAGTAAAAGTGGTAAGAATTTGTAAAATCAAAGCTATGCTTTACCAGGAAAAACGTTCTATCTTTTGTTTATTTTGTTACATGTGGTGATAATATGTTATTTAAAAAAAAAAAAAAAAAAAAAAACTTGTTAACCCAAAATATAGCATTAAAAAAAAAAAATTTAATTGAGAATATTCCAGTACACCAAGTTCCCTATCACAGTGGTTCTCAACCCATTAGAAAGCAAGTGGGCCTCATCACACTCCACAACCCCAATCTCCCTACCAAAAAGCAGATGTTCAGGCCAGATACTAGAACACTAACTTAGAAGATACAGACATGAAGACTGAGTATTTCTCTTTTTCAAAGGTTCAAATTTATTTTTCTTAAAGCACTACAATGATAAGATACAACCAGACTGAGAATCATCTTCACAGCAACAAAAATACATGGCCTTTACAATAAATATATTCATATAATAACAAATAGCTAACATTCAATGAGTGTATAGTGGGTCCACACTAAATAGAATGTAGTCATTCTTCCTTTAATCACCACAACTATTATTTAACATAGGTATTAGCCTAATCTTACAGAACAGAAAATATGAGCCTAATCTTACAGAATAGAAAACTGAAGATTTGAAAGATCGAGTGTATTTTTCAGGGTCACAAAGTTATTAAATCATGACCCCTACATTCAACTTTTTTCTCTTCGATACAAGGTCTATGCCTTTGAACTTCTGTATATACTTCCTATGCAAAAAACCTCCACAAATAGTTTTACATAAATAGTTGTTCCACTTAGTCTAATTTAGTCAGATTCTTAGCATAACATTTGTTCTGAATGTACCCTTCTTAAAAATAGTGATCTGGCTGGGCGCAGTGGCTCACGCCTGTAATCCCAGCACTTTGAGAGGCCGAGGCGGGTGGATCATGAGGTCAGGAGATGGAGACCATCTGGCTAACATGATGAAACCCCGCCTTTGGTACAAATACAAACAAAATTAGCCGGGCGAGGTGGCGGGCGCCTGTAGTCCCAGTTACTCCAGAGGCTGAGGCAGGAGAATGGCGCGAACCTGGGAGGCGGAGCTTGCAGTGAGCCGAGATCTGGCCACTGCACTCCAGCTTGGGCGACAGAGCGAGACTCCGTCTCAAAAAAAAAAAAACAAAAAACAAACAACAACAATAAAAAAAAAAAAAAAAAACAGTTACCCAGTGTACACTGATCTCCAGATATTTTTGTTTTTATTGTTATTGATACTCTGATCCGTAGGTCTTAATATTGTTTCCAGTTAGTTTTGGGGGATCCCTTTTGAGTTAACGTACAGCATAGAAAACAGCAAACACTTCTGAGACTACGGAATTTTTCATATCATACAGGGAACATCAAAGGAAAATATATTTGCAAGTTCTCTACTGTCTGAAAATTGATCAGGATGGGAAATCACATAACCTAATTTTCTTGAGACAGTGTTGGTTTGTGCCTGTTGTCCTAGGAAAATGGAAGAGGGAAGAGTAATATCTTAACTACAAGGCTTCTGTGAAAATTAATACACATTGAATTTTTGGTAAATGGCTGCAACTGCTAAATACACTATAAATGTTCAATATGATTACTGTAGGTATTAGTGTAAACAAGTGCTAAAACATCTAACTCTTTTATTCACTACAACGTATATTTGTAAATTTTTCTTGGTTCGAAAGGTACATGCTTTCAAATTTTCCTGAGTATTATTCCTCATTCTATCTAAAAAAGCAATTTGAAAAATAAATCTCGACTCTAAGTTTCTAGAAATTGTTTTTACTTGTGGTGATTTTGCTCAGCCAACAAGTCCATTTTACATCCCAATTTCAGGTTACAGAATGTTTAAAATTGAGGTAATGACTCCATTACCGAAGCTGAAACACAATATTTCAGCTTTATATGTACTATATCAAAAGAACACAGTAAATAGGTGTTTCTCTTGAAAAATGTAAGCAAATTAAATTCAGGTCATATGAGGCAATGAATTAGAATTTGTTTTTTAGTCACTGTAGATTGCCTTTTCCCTTCCATTTCTTGAATTTTCAAATATTATATGTGCTATAATTTACAAACTTATTTAGTTTAATATATTGTAATGCATTATAAATTTAGAGCAAAAAAAATTACAACGTCTAACCACTCTTTTATTTATACTGTAATGCCCATGGGAGAAAAAAAGATGTGAATTTATAGTGTGATCTACATGTAAATGTATAAAATATATAAAGCCATAATTTATATACAAACAAAGCATGCTATTTCTGTTTTTTAATTGCAAAGGGTTTCCAGGATTGTTATAAAACATCCTGGTCAAAATAACCTAATAAAAAAGATAAAGATTAGTAACTTAATCCATTTTGAAACAGTTTGAAATACATGAAGAAACAAAAATAGCTTATTACCACTAAATTAAGGTAAATTCCCTATTCTGTTTTCTGGCATGAAGGGAATATAGTAATTTTGTGAAAAAGGCCCTCAATATGATATGTCTCTATTAGAACATAAGATATGAATAGCAATTATAATAATTAAATATAATTACATTAAAATAATTAGTACTTAAAGTATAAATTGCAGTACACTACTCAGCAATTAAATACAGACAAAATTTCAATATAATTTATATTGCTTTATCCCTTATTCAGGAAGTGATGAAAATAATCTCCCTATGTGTTTTCCATTAAACCAGCATCACATCAGTTTTCCATGTTTTTTTTTTTTTTTTTGAGAAGGAGTCTCGCTCTGTCTCCCAGGCTGGAGTGCAGTGGCCAGATCTCAGCTCACTGCAAACTCCGCCTCCCGGGTTTACACCATTCTCCTGCCTCAGCCTCCCGAGTAGCTGGGACTACAGGCGCCCGCCACCTCGCCCGGCTAGTTTTTTGTATTTTTTTTTTTTTAGTAGAGACGGGGTTTCACCGTGTTAGCCAGGATGGTCTCGATCTCCTGACCTCGTGATCCGCCCGCCTCGGCCTCCCAAAGTGCTGGGATTACAGGCTTGAGCCACCGCGCCCGGCCAGTTTTCCATGTTTTAAAGCTAGATAGGTCACAAAACTAATGACTTACTCAACTTTGAAAGTGGTTATGGTTTGACGGGCTTACCAAATGCTCTAGGGAAGTCACTTCCTACTTTTAGAGATTCCTAGAGTGAAAGCTGTCTCTGCTGTGGAGCCACGGGAATAGCAACCTAAGATTTTATTGTCATTTACATATAATAGGATTTGAAGCTACTGATACACAAATCCAGCGGAGAACAGGCATAGGTCATTTTGATTTCTATTTGTTTGGGTAGCTCCTTTTGAAAATAACATGTGGAACTGGAAAATTACAGATTTTTGAGACTTTGGAATTCTCCACATTTTGAGGGCAACATCAAGGGGAAAGCTAATTTGCATTAATTTCAGATTGTTGATATACCACCATCAGAAAGATTACAGGACAAAAAATGAATAAAGAAAAATAAGCCTATAGACTTTTGACTCAAGTATGATTTCAATTTCTAAAAATTAAGTTATGTCATCAAATGTTAAAAAGCAAACTGTGAAAAGGTCATGTAATATTCAGCATCTTATCAACAAGTTTGATATTAGTTAACTATTTTTCCACAGTAATTTCTTACATTTTTGTTTTTGAGACATGTAAGAGTTAGACCTTATATTCAGTCAATTCTCACTGGTACAGCTTCACAAACTGTTAAAGTATGTAATAGTTTTCTACCAACTGGTAAAACTTGGTTTCCAGACTTCCTGAGTGACCACTCTGCCACACTAGTATCTCTCCTGGCTTTCTCTGTCCTATCCTCTTTAAGATTTGGCAAATAACCTTGGCATAGAAGAAGGTAAGAACTCTGCTCTGGCCCTAAAGCCGGTTTCTATTTAGTGCCTTACTGGTGATAAAACATACTGAATGTTGCCCTTAGAAAGATGCTCTTCTAAACCACAGGCAATCGTTTTCCCAAACCTTAGTGTCTCGAGCATCACACCTAGATGTTGCTTTTAGCTGGGACCCTTTCCATACGGAATGTTCAGCAGTAAAGCCAACCAAGCACTGGTAGAGTGACCGCTGCTTATTAGCATTTGAGGGAATCAAGGGACACAGACACTGGGAGGAAATCATAGAGGCTGACGATCAAAGTACAAAGGAATGAAGAGAACCCAGTCCTCTCCCAGGCAGGCACTGAGATCTAAAGTGGAGAATAATCCGGAAGAAGAGGAGGAACAGAAGACAGTGGAAACAAAGTAGAGGAAGGGGAAATGAAAACATCAAACACAAAAGTATGCCTCAGGAAATGGATACCTTCAGGTGCAGGAAGCTGAGAAACAAGACTAAGAGAAATGAAGCACGAAAGTCCTTCTGGCTATATAGCTGGAGTTCAGGCATGCTTCCCCGGAGAAGCCACAGACCTGAGGGACCAAACCGCTCTAGGTATCTAAGAATGGAGACAGAATGAGTCCCTAGAAAGCAGACTGACCTTCTCACATGAATAATCCTTGCTCAGTATTTGCCAAAAATTTGATAAGATTAATTGTTCATCAATTTATAATGATTGAATTTCTTGTATAGGCATTACAGTCACATAACCCTTCATTCAATTCCTGGGAGCCTGCTTACTAATATTGTATCTTCAGCAAGTGATTTAACCTCCCTTAACATGTTTCTTAAATTGAATTTTTTTTTTTTTTTTTTTTTTTTTTTTGATGGGGTCTTGCTCTGTCACCAGGCTGGAGTGCAGTGGCACGGTCTCGGCTCACTGCAATCTCTGCTTCCTGGGTTCAAGCAATTCTCCTGCCTCAGCCTCCTGAGTAGCTGGGACTACAGGCATGTGCCACCACACCTGGCTACTTTTTGTATTTTTAGTGGAGACAGGGTTTCACCATGTTGGCCAGGATGGTCTAAATCTCCTGACCTTGTGATCTGCCCGCCTCGGCCTCCTAAAGTGCTGGGATTACAGGCATGAGCTACCGTGACCAGCCAAAAATGTTTTAATGTGAAATGAAGATACAATTATTTTTAAATTGCTTTGGACTGATCAGTACTGAAGAAATGAGAACTGTGTTGAAATGATCACATTGAACACTAAGGAGGCTTCATTAGCAGAGTCCCTGATATTCTGCCAGTGAGATCTCCTCTGTGGTCTCAGGAATGGACAGAGGAAAGTGGTAACCCACTACTGTCATTTCAGAAGACATTCTCACTGAGGAAGCTGTTAACACATTCCACTTAACAAGGCCCTTTCAATGAGTAGAAATTTGTTCTACATTACTCAGGTGAAAAATAAAGTGCACCTTTTGTATTTTCCATTTTCTAAATCAGTTTCATAGGGTTCTGAACACCCACCTGCCTAGCTAGTGGCCCTTTCCCTTTTGTTAAGGGCAAAAAGTGCCTCTGGCTTCTTATGCACTACAGAAATCTTGGGAAAAAGAAATCAGCTTTCAGTTCAAGGAAGGTTCTCATCAGTCATGTCTTTTTGGTTTGATCATCATGTCCACTCTCCCATGCTAAATCTAGCCAATAGGACCCTTGCTGCTCTTCCAAAAGTACTGAACTTGAGGTTCAGTCTTCAGATGCACACCCCCATCAGAAGTCTAGACACAACACCCCATTAAGGTCCTCTAGTGACTCTTGCAGTCTGGGAGAACAGAGGAGGCTCCGTGCACAGAAGCTTCTCCACAGCTGTCTATAAATTCCAAGAACCCACTTCACCGAGGGCAGCACAATCCTTGCTCTTCTAGGCCATCCGTGTCTTTTCCTTCCCATGGGCTAGCTTTCTTGAACAAAAGCAGTTTAACTTCTGTCTGGCAGGAGTAGTGTCCAGACTGAAGGCAAGGCTGCCTCGTGATATGACCACAGGAAAACAAAACGTATGTGTTTTTCCATCTGACCATATTCAACATGATTTGCAGGGATACTAAAAGTAATGAATCTTATTCCTTCACTGATAATTGCATATTATTTAATTACTCAAAATAATTTCAATAATATGCAATTCAATAATGGGAAAAATTGAAACTTTAAAAAATCTATAAATTATAGATTAGTACACTCTTTAGATATGTAACTTGATATTTCTGATATCTTCATCTGAATAATAAATTCCCCATGTACAAAATCTTTTGATTTTTTTCCCCATGGTATAAATTTATTCAATAAATGTTATGTAAATATCTATTTCAACATTTAGGATGTGCAAAATGTTAAATAATAAAATGTAACAAATGAATGTTAAAAATTACTTTTAACATGTATGCATATAGGTATGTATATGTACTTATAAGCATATTTATATTTATACTTCCTTGAAAACCATGTAACTAATGTCCTTTCCATTTTCTAAGTTTATTACTGCAAAGTGGAAAAATAATAATTTTAATATTGTAAAACTTTATTAAAAACTTGTTATGTGAAATATATGTAATATTTCTGTTTTAAAATTCCACAATTCATAAAATTAATGAATTTTAAAATTAGTTTTTAGTAAGTCCAATAAAGGCAAACTATAATTTGAGGACTGCTTGCTCGGTACATATCTAACCTATAATGAAATGTAAATACTGAAGAAGATGAGGTCTTTGTTAGACTCAAAAGTTTTAAATTTCAGCAAGAGGACAATATTATAGCTCAAGACTTTGACAGCTGTTACATGAATGATATTGCATTAATCCTATAATTTGCAGAAAAGATCAAAATAATATTAATTTATAGTGACATCCTGAGGTCAGGAGTTCCAGACCAGCCCGGCCAACATGGTGAAACCCCATCTCTACTAAAAATACAAAAGGAGCTGGGTACAGCAACTGGGGTGGGTAATCCCAACTACCACTGCACTCCAGCCTGGGTGACAAGAGAATCCATCTCAGTATATATATATATATGTAGACATCATATACATAAAAGCTCACAAATCTGAATTTTCCATTTTATCTCATCAATTTCTAAGAAAGAACTTCTTTATTTTACTGACATTAGAAAAATATACTCAGGTAGTAACTGAAAAGAGATGAAAGGTAGTTTAACAAGTAAAAACAAAAATCCAACCAAAGCTCAATTTCTCAGTCTTAAAATAAGTAGTACAGTGTATATGAAACAACAACAAACCGAATTATGAAGCAACATTTACCTCATACTATTACTCTATTTTATCTGAGTATTTGTAGTAAATTCTTTTGTATAAAATGTTTAAGGTCTATAAGTTAAAGGTGGATCTGTGAAATGTACTATATTAGGATATATTAAACTACTGTGATATCTAAAGCATATATGACAGAACAGTGGATATTCTCCAGTATCCCCAAAGTAACTTGTTTAAGGTCACATCCAGCCATTACATAGGATAATCCTTGTGCATGGGTATATTGGCCATGTGCTGTCACTTTATGTTTATTACAGCATTGTTACTTCAAGTTTGATATTATGACTCAGTGTTGTTAGAATTCTTCAGCCTCTTCACTCAAGCCATGATTTTCTGAGAGAAAAAGTTAGAGCTGGCAAGAAGAGGACATATATTTCCTAACATTGAGTTCATGAAATGATGTTTAAAGGTAGAATTAAGTTTTGCATTATGACTGTGCATCTAACTTTTATAAGGTACCTTCTGATAAATAAAAATTTCCTTATAACATTTTTATTTAACTGATGATATTACGCTAAGCAAAGTATCCAGTTATACATTGTTATCTGATGTAATTTCAAAGTAGAATATTTTGAAGCAATCGTGTGTCTTGTGATATCAAAATATTTTAATGGTAAACTTCAACTATTCAGATAATATTGAAGTACTGAAAGTATTTCTGTGTAATTAGTCAAACTATGTGATAAATATTTTGCTAAGAAATTCTAAGACCTTTTAAAATATTATTCTTGACTCACAAGTAGTTTTGGGAATGTTTAGATAACTAAATTTTTAAAATAAGAATGTTTTTGTACCAGTACCATGCTGTTTCGGTTATTGTAGCCTTTGGGCAGTACGGCCACTTTAGAGATATTGAGTCTTCCAATCCATGAGCCTGGGATGTTTTCCTATTTGTTTGTGTCATCTCTGATATCTTTCAGCAGTGTTTAGTAACTATCTTGGTAGAAATCCTTCACCTCCTCAGTTAGCTGTATTTCTAGGTATTTTACTCTTTTTGTGGCTATTGTAAATAGGATTGTGTTCTTGATTTGGCTCTCAGTTTGAATGTTATTGGTGCAAATAAATGTCACTGATTTTTGTACACTGATTTTGTATCCTGAAACAATGACTGGTACTGTCTGGATAAAGTTAAAGTGTTGCCTGTTGTTGCATTTGGCCCAGTGAGAAAGAAATTTGAGCAGTGTGCAAAACACAAAGTACTCTATAGAACAGCATTTCTAGTATGATATTAAAGCAAAGTTATAGAGAGGAGTCTGTGTTATTCCAAGGTAGTAGAGGTATGGGTATTTGTGTGTGTGTGTATGTGTGTGTGTATATGGGTGTGTGTTACAAGGGCTATATGATTGGCTGGACAAAGTCAAGGATATTTGGCTTAAACTTTTGTTGTGCATGACACATATAAATTTAGCAAGTGATAATTTGTACATAAAAATAACCAAGATTTCTGTGAAGTTTTGCAATGGATGAAAAGTAGGATAAAAGTGCTTCCATGGGGATATTGTTTGTATGTGTATATATATCTACACACACACACACACACACACACACACACACACAAACATTTTAAGAAATAAATTTACCACCCCTATCCAAACCTTTGAAGCAGCATTTTAAGAGTTTGACATGCATCTGCTACTCACTGTACTGTTTGTTATGTTACCTATTTTTTTCATTTTGCCTCATATCATGGACATCTTTCCAGCTCAGATTTACCTTGTCATTTTTCCTAATGAATAGAATTTCATGTATGTATATACAATAACCTCATTTACCCATTTTTCCATTATGAACTTTCAGATTTTTTCATTACTTATTAAAAATAATGATCCAGTGATTATCTTTGTGTATATATGTTTGCAAATTTGTACAATCTGTGTGTTGAATAAACTTCTGAAAGTGAAAATGCTGGAAATCCATATTTTAAGATAGATTTGAAGTAGTGGTAAACATTCATTTGTGGGTACTACTGAATACAAGAAGTACAGATTTGGGTAGAAGAAACAAGATTCGGAGTAGAAAAAATACCTGGGAATCATTTCTCAATATAGTTTGATAAAAACGCTATAGAGAAAGGTAGGTGGAAGTAGAAAGCTAAGAAGCTCAGGATCAGTCTTGGTCTGCCACATGTGCGAGGTTTTGTAGAAGTGGTGGTGACAATGAGCACAATGAGTATGTGACATAAAAAAGAGAGGACTGTCCAGAAAGCAAACACCAAAGAGCGTCAAAGCGAACGAGCGGTCAATAATCTTTCATTATTAATAGTAAGTAGTCTTAATCCTAAAACAAACAGGGATATTGGAATCAACCATGAGATCACTGTAACACTAAAGAATGGTTTTGTAAAATACTTATGATGAAGATATTCATTAGAAATGCCAGGCAGAGACACAGAAGTGGAAGTAGAAACATGTTTCACAAAGGTTGATGGCAGGGGCAAGGAAAGTGAACTTGAGGCAGCATCTGTCTTAACAAAAGACACTTGTTAAAATAAGTTGAAGGAGATTAAGCCCAATTGTTAATTCTTATGGCAAATTAGTTGGGGTTACATAATTTGCTCTCATGTGGTAGATCTGAGTTATAGATATAATATTAAGTTAGAATGGACAAATTTAGGAACTCAAAGATATTTTATTATATATCATAAAGCCAAAGCATTTTCTAATTGAAATATCTGTAGCACGAGAAAAAAAAAGTGAGACTATAAATTTAGTCAGACTGCTTTCAAAATGATTATAGTAAACTTTAATGCTTACATTCTAAAAAGTAAGAAAAATGTTGGTCAATACTGAATATATTTAAATGTATTTACTGGCAGTTTCATCAAATAAAAAGCAAAAAGAAACACGCAGTACTGATTGTGCCACAGGTCAGAGAAAGGACTCAATATTCATGGGTATTTTTACTTTAGAGGTGTTACATGCATATCACTGATTCTTCTAAGTGACTGGCAGATCCTAAATAAAATTAATAGCATAAATAGTAGAATTTTATACTAATGTGAAAGTCAACAAATAAACTGCCCTCGAATTGATTAAAAGTTTTTTAAATGAAAGCTTTAAAGGGAGTGTATGCATGGGCAAAATCCAAAGAACACATAATATGGATGAATAAAAGCAGGGGAAAAATTGAGCATAGCTGACACTGACATGCTAAACAATTTTTTAAAAGATAAAGGGTAATTTAAAATATTTATGAAAAATTATCAAGTGAACATTTATGTTTATACATTTCTGATTTTATATAAAATAAAAATAAAATGAAATAACAGGCTGTTTAGCACATTTTTCTGCTTTCTTCATATGTGAATCCTATATCTGATTCATAAACAATTTTTGTAATAGTCTTTTATACTTTTCCAACATTAAAGGTAAAGCACACTCATGTCTGAAAACTGCAAATAAAGTACAAAATGTGAAGTAAATCACAACTGCAAAAGCGATTTTAAGTGTTCTTACTGCAAAAATGATAAATGTGAGGTGATGCATATGCTAATTAGCTCAATGTAGCCATTCTACAATGTATACATATTTCACAAAAAGTTATACATGACAAACATATATAATTTTTACTTTTCAATCAAAACTTAATTAATAAACAAAGAATTTTAAAAATGATATATGCTCATTTTATAATTGCAAAAAAAGCTTCTCAATTTACAAAGATTAACACATAATATTTGGATAAATTTTCTTTCAAAATTTTTAAGCAAGTTAAAAAAAAATTTAAGTTGGTATATAAATTTTGTTCCCCAAATTTTATTTCAACAAAATGTAACCAATATTTTCTAACATTATTTTTAAAACATTATTTGTAAAATATTATAATAATATTTAAAATATTATTTTAACTGATGCATGAAAACTGTATTATCGTTATGGTATATCATAATGTTGATAATCTCATATTTGGACATCTAGATTATTTTTATTTTTAAGTAATACTATAGTAAATGCAAGTTCTAATTTTTATGTGTGCATATATGCTTAGAACAGAAATGGAGTCACATGGTTAAACTGTATTGACATTGAAAGCCTACTAGTATGCTGGCTAATTCTGTCCTGAAATGATTACTTCAATGTATACTTACACCAGGAATGTATAAGTGTGTCAATTTCAATCTAACCTGGAGAGAAAAAGTACACATAATCATTTGTAAAGGATGTATTACTTTAATAAACAGCCATCTCTTTGAGTATTAAATTATATTTGATTTTGAACACTTTCATGGTGCACATTAGCTTTCTGTAGTTTTTAACAAATGTTTGTTTGAACTGTTGTTTTTGTCCTTTGACTGATTTTCTATTGAGAGAGTAGCATTTTAAAATAATTTATAAAATCCTTTTACATGTTAAAATCTTTAAGCCTTCATCTGTAATGTTAAAATTTATTTATAATTTTTCCTAACATTTTGGAAGATATTTTAAAATTTTCATCAGTTCCTGCCTAATTTCAATAGACCCATTAATTCTGCGTTCTTACCTGTTTAAACTCCTGAGACCAAGAATATTCTGCATTCTGCTTCTTACATCTTTTTAGTGCCAATTTGACAAAAATCTTTTTCTTTCCATACTTGAATATGGCATTATGTTGAGGAATACAAAACTAAAGAAAACTATAGCAAGTCACCTCCACATTTAATAAAATCAGTAGGTGCAAAACTATACAAAAGCACTTCTAGCTTTCATAAAAGAGTGAGTCATTACTTTTTAAAGTCTGTTCCTTGCCTTATGGTGTAAATACAACTATTAAAGTATATAAGCATATGCCTATGTGCTTGGTCTCAAATACTCAAATCAAGCCTATATAATCCCCAAAAAATGAAACGTGATGTATAATTACTCAGTTTTGCTAACATTCATATCAATATGTACGCTATCTTTATTTTTAAATGAACAAGAAATTCAAACAAGCAAAAACAACATACATGTGAAACATCTTATGTGTCATAAACATGTATACTTTATATATAAGCACTGTGTTCTTAAACTGACAGCTTGTGAGAATATTCATTTCTCACTGTAAGCTGCTTTTTTTGTAGTTTAATTTGTGAAGTCATCAACTATATTTCTTCATATACAGTAATTTCTGTTCTTATAAGTGTTACACATTTTTATACATTCCTGAGTTTAGGTTCATTATATACTCTTTGAATATTCTCTTCCAGATGCCTCCTGCGAAAATAGAGAAAATGCTAATTATGTGATATAAGCAGTTTTGGAGAGTTCTCCAGCTTTTGATGAGAAAAACTACTTATTTCTGAGGTAAGTTTTGTTTGGAAAATAGTTTCATTACAAAGAAAAAAACCAATATACGAAATGGTTGCCATATCCTGCCATTAACTCCCTCCCCCACACTTCCAAACTGAGCTGTTGCAGCTTGATTTGAAAGTTATTTCCAGTACCATAGTATTTTACAATCCATTTTATAACCAGGTCTGGGAAGGTTACATTATTTCAGTAAGTGCAGTGCTAATACAGATATTCATTGGAATATTGTTATCTTTTAAAATGTAGTATATAAGAAGCATTGGTAAATTACAGGCATACCATGGAGATATTGTGGGTTCAGTGACAAACCACCCCAATAAATTGCATTTCACAATAAAGCAAGTTACACAGACTCTTTGGTTTCCAAGTGCGTATTAACGTTGTGTTTACACTGTAGTACATTCTATTAAATGTGCAATAGCATCATATTGAAAACAATGTACACACCTTAATTTTAAAGTATTGCAAAAAAAAAAATCATGTGAGCCTTCAGCAAGTCATAATTTTTTTGATGATGGAGAGTCTTGCCTCAATGTTGATGGTTGCTGACAGATCAGCATGGTAGCTGCTGAAGGCTGGGGTGGCTGTGGCAATTTCTTAAAATAAGACAATAAAGTTTGCTGCATCAATGGACTTTTCCTTTCATGAAAAATTTCTTTGTAGCATGCAATGTTATTCGACAACATTTAACCCACAGTATAACTTTTTCCAAAACTGGAATCAACCCTCTCAAACCCTGTGGCTGATTTAAAAAAAAAAAAAAAAAAAAAAAATTAATTTAAATTCAGGGGTACATGTGCAGGATTGTTAAACAGGTAAACTTGTGTCATAGGGGTCTGTTGTATAGGTACTTCATCACCCAGGTATTAAGGCTAGTATCGATTAGTTGTTTTTCCTGGTCCTCTTCCTCCTCCCACCCTCCACCTTCTTAAAGGCCCCAGTGTGTTTTGTTCCCCTCAAAGTGTCCGTGTGTTCTCATCATTTAGTTCCCACTTTTAAGAGAGAACATGTGGCATTTGGTTTTCCATTCCTGTGTTAATTTGCTAAGGATAATGTTCTCCCACTTCATCCATGTCCCTGCAAAACAAATGATCTCATTCTTTTTTATGGCTTTTTTATGGCTGTACAGTATCCTATGGTGTATATCTACCACATTGTCTTTATGCAGTCTATCACTGATGGGAATTTAGGTTGATTCCTTGTCTTTGTTATTGTGAATAGTGCTGCAATGAACATATGCATGCATGTGTCTTTGTAATAGAATGATTTCTATTCCTTTGGGTATATACCCAGTAATGGGACTGCTGGTTCCAATGGTGTTCCTGTCTTTATGTCTTTGAGGAATCGCCACACTGTCTTCACAATGGCTGCTGCTGTATCAACTAAGTTGATGCAACATTCTAAATTCCTTGTTGTAATTTCAACAATGATCACAGCATCCTCACCAGTAGATTCCATCTCAAGAAACCATTTTCCTTGCTCATCCATAAGAACTCCTCATCCATACAAGTTTTATCATAAGACTGCATCTGTTCGAGATATAGACCAATGCAAAAGAACAGAGGCCTCAGAAATAATACCATACATCTACAACCATCTGATCTTTGAGAAACCTGACAAAAACAAGAAATGGGGAAATGATTCCCTATTTAATAAATGGTGCTGGAAAAATTGGCTAGCCATATGTAGAAAACCGAAACTGGATCACTTCCTTACACCTTATACAAAAATTAATTCAAGATGGATTAAAGACTTAAATGTTAGACCTAAAACCATAAAAACCTGAGAAGAAAACCTAGGAAATAACATTCAGGACATAGGCATGGGCAAGGACTTCATGTCTAAAACACCAAAAGCAATGGCAACAAAAGCCAAAATAGACAAATAGGATCTAATTAAACTAAAGACCTTCCGCACAGTAAAAGAAACTAACATCAGAGTGAACAGGCAACCTATAGAATGAGAGAACATGTTTGCAATCTACCCATCTGACAAAGGACTAATATCCAGAATCTACAAAGAACTTAAAAAATTTATAAGAAAAAAAACAAACAACCCTATCAAAAAGTATGCAGAGGATATTAACAGATACTGGCCGGGCGCGGTGGCTCAAGCCTGTAATCCCAGCACTTTGGGAGGCCGAGACGGGCGGATCATGAGGTCAGGAGATCGAGACCATCCTGGCTAATACGGTGAAACCCCGTCTCTACTAAAAAATACAAAAAACTAGCCGGGCGACGAGGCGGGCGCCTGTAGTCCCAGCTACTCGGGAGGCTGAGACAGGAGAATGGCGTGAACCCGGGAGGCAGAGCTTGCAGTGAGCTGAGAGCCGGCCACTGCACTCCAGCCTGGGCAGCAGAGCAAGACTCCGTCTCAAAAAAAAAAAAAAAAAAAAAAACAGATACTTCTCAAAGGAAGACATTTATGCAGCCAACAGACAGGTGGAAAAATGCTCATCATCACTGGCCATCAGAGAAATGCAAATCAAAACCACAATGAGATACCATCTCACACCAGTTAGAATGACGATCATTAAAAAGTCAGGAAACAACACATGCTGGAGAGGATGTGGAGAAATAGGAATGCTATTACACTGTTGGAGTGTAAAGTAGTTCAACCATTGTGGAAGACAGTGTGGCGATTCTTCAAGGATCTAGAGCTAGGAATACCATTTGACCCAGCGATCCCATTACTAGGTATATACCTAAAGGATTATAAATCATGCTACTATAAAGAAACATGCACATATATGTTCATTGTGGCACTATTCACAATAGCAAAGAATTGGAACCAACCCAAATGTCCATCAATGACAGACTAGATTAAGAAACTGTGGCACATATATACCATGGAACACTATGCAGGCAAAAAAAGGGATGAATTCATGTCCTTTGCAGGGACCTGGATGAAGCTGGAAACCATCATTCTGAGCAAACTATCACAAGGACAGAAAACCAAACAGCACACGTTCTCACTTGTAGGTGGGAAATGAACAATGAAAACACTCAGACAAATGATGGGGAACATTACACACCAGGGCCTGTTGGGGGGTGGAGGGGGCGGGGGCAGTGATACCATTAGGAGAAATATCTAATGTAAATGATGGGTTGATGGGTACGGCGGGCCAGCATGGCACATGTATACCTTTGTAATGAGCCTGCACATTGTGCACATGTACCCTAGAACTTAAAGTATTAAAAAAAAGATTGCATCTGTTCAGTTATACTTTAAAGCGCTACTTTAATTGTAGTTCTCTTGCTATTTCCACAACATCTGCAGTTACTTTCTCCACTGAAGTCTTGAACCCCACAAACTCATCCAAGAGGGCTGGAATCAACTTCTTACAACTCCTGTTAATGTTGATATTTTGACCTTCCATAAATCACAAATGTTCCTAATGTCATGTAAAATGGTGAGCTTTTTCCAGAAGGTTTTCAACTTATTTTGCCAGATTCATCAGAAGAATCACTATCCAGGGCAGTAATAGCCTTGCAAAAAATGTATTCTTAACTGATAAGATTAAAAGTTGAAATCCCTCCTTGATTTATGGGCTATAGAACAGATGTTGTATTCAGCAGACATGAAAACAACATTCATCTTGTACATCTCCATCAGAACTCTTGGGTGACTAGTTACATTGTCAATGAGCAGTAGCATTTTAAGAGGACTCATTTTTTCTGGGCAGTAGCTCTCCACAATGTTTGGTAAACCATGCTATAAATAGATGTGCTGCCACCAAGGCCTTTGTTGTTCCATTTACAGAGCACAGGCAGAGTAGATTTACCACAATTCTTAAGGGTCCTAGAATTTTTGGAATAATAAATGAGCATTGACTCCCACTTAACATTACAAGCTGCATTAGCCCCTAACAGCAGAGTCAGTCTGTCTTTGAAACTTCAAAATCAGGCATTGACTTTTCTCTAACTGTAAAATTTCTAGAGTGCATCATCTTCCAATACAATGCTGTTTGTCTAAAATTAAAATACGTTGTTAGTGTGGCCACCTTCATCCATCGTATTAGCTAGATCTTCTGGATAACTTGCTGCAGCTTCTACATCAGCACTTGCTGCTTCACCTTGCATTATTATGTTATAACATGGCTTTCATCCTTAAAACTCATCAACCAATCTCTGTTAGCTTCCAACTTTTCTTCTGTCACTTCCTTACCTCTCTCAGCCTTCACAGAATTGAAGAGAATTAGGGTCTTTCTCTGAATTAGGTTTTGGTTTAATGGAATGTTGTGGCTGGTCTGATCTTTTATCCAGACCATTAAAACTGTCTCCATCTCGGCAACATGGCTGTTTTGCTTCCTTATCATTTGTGTGTTTAATGGAGTAGCACTTTTAATTTTCTATAAGAACTTTACCTCTGCACCCACAATTTGGCTATCTGGCACAAGACTAGCTTTGAGCCTATTTTGGCTTTTGACATGCCTTCCTCATTAAGCCTAATCATTTATAGCTTTTGATTTAAAGTGAGAGATGTGACACTCTTCCTTTCACCTGAACACTTAAAGGCCAATGTAGGGTAATTAATTGGCCTAATTTCAATAGTGTTGTGTCTCAGGGAATAGGCAGCCCAAAGAGAGGGAGAGAGAAAGGTGAACAGCCAGATAGTAGTCAGAATACACACAACAGTTATGGAATAAGTTCACTATCTTTTAAGAACATGGTTCATAGCACCCCAAACAATTACAATATAATTTCAAAGATCACTGATCACAGATCACCTAACAGATATAATAATAATAATTTTTTTAAACACTGCAAGAATTACACCAAGTAACACATTCTATTGAAAAATCGAGCCAATGCACTGGCTCCATGCAAGATTGCCACAACCTTCAATTTGTAAAAAGCAAACAAAAAAAAATAATTGCAGTATTGGAGCAGCAAAATTAAGTGAGCACAATGAAATGAGATAATCTTGTTGTAATAAAAAGGGGAGAAATATCCACCATGTTTCCATTATACATGTATCCTCTATATATGGTGTCATGTAAACTATGTTTCTCGTAATGATACATATCAAGCTGAAAAATCTTTAGTATTTACTCTGAAATAGAAGACTTTAAGTTACAATGCGTTAGAGTTTCTAGAAGCTAAACATATCATTATTGCCTATAAAATTATGGCACAACACCTAGAAGCCCCATAGCAAAACAAATTATTTCAGAAGTAAAAATTGGACAAAAGTCAAAGTTTAAACACAAAATTGGAAAAAATTCTGGAACATGTGACATCTAATTACCCACTTTTCCTAATACATTAATTGATATGAACATTATCTTTATTTTTGAATGAGTAAAAAATTCAAATTGACAAAAACAATCTAGACATGAAACATTCTATATGTCATTTTCCATGTCTTAAAATTCACCTTTGCTCATCTCTTTTCTACACTGCGTAACTTAAGCCTCTCAGAATTTCTTTCGCCCCCTTTTTTTTCTCTACTAACTAATAAAATTCCATTGCTTTTCATGAAGCTGCAAGTAGTCCTAATTGCTGGAAAGTAAGTACCAGAAAATCAATTTTTCTCCCTATAATGGTAGAAAAGCAGACATTATTCTACATCATAAAACTAGTTCTGATAACATGGTACCATTGAGAACTTTTCCAAAGTTATCAATTTTACTCTCTAGTCCATTATGGAGACATGTAGGAGAAAGCACAATTCTGTTCTGTTTCCATTTACTAAAAGGTAACTGGAAGTTTCATTTGATATGAGTAACTGTTTTTAGATATCCAGACTTCAGAGAACAATGATGAGAGTTGTGAAAAGAATAATTTCTAAAAGTTTGCAACTCTGCTTTATTGTTTCCATTATTTGTTGACTTAGCAATAATATTTATCTGTGTTCCTTAATGGTGTCAGAACAAAAAAAATCCTTGGAATTCTGTTTTGCTTTTATGTATAAAATTAAAAATCAACCTGTTGTTTCTATTGGATTCATTTTTCAAATGAGGAGTTTGAGAATCTTTGTTGCATTAAAAGTAACAACAGAAAAAATAAATCTCAAGATCAACCTTACTCATACTTAAAAAATTAAAACATTGCTAATTAAACCACCATTTAAAAATTAACAGATTATCCAAGAATAAAATATTTAATACTCCCTGAGTGTTGCTTAAGGTATGGGAAAAGAAAAACTCTTCTACACTGCTGGTACAAGTGTAAACTGCCATCAAATTTTGAAGAGTAAATTAAAAATATGCATCAAAAATCTACAATATGTGTGTTCACTGACATACTGATTTTAATTGTATTAATATTCTATATATGTACTCAAATATGTACACAAATATGTCAATGTCAATGCAAGTATGTTGATATTCTATCTGCAATAGACTAAGAAAGGAAACAATTTAAATGCCCATCGAGAACATCAAGAGAGGGGCTGGCAAAATAACTGATAGCACACCCATAAATGCAACACGGCATATGTCACTATATGAAAGGGGATCCAACTTTAAAATGTATACATTTTTAGTATGCTTCAATTTGCATAGAAATAGCATATATAATCAGTAGGAGGCAAATGAATAAAGGGTATAAATAGGCAATTCATAAAATTTAAAAAAATAGATGGCCAATAAACGTGTAAAAATATACAACTTTTCTAGGATTCAGATAAATGTAAATTATCCCAATAGGTAGATAGTGATTTTCCCTGTTGAAGCTAGCATACATACGTTTTGTTTTAAAACAATAATTTACAGTTTTAACAAAGGAGAGACTAATACACTTAATATAAATGAGGTATAAATAGAAATAATCTTTAATATACTGTATATAATTATAGGTGCATAGATTATTCCGCAAAAAAAATAATGAAAAAACTCTTAGCAATTTTTATCATATGCTTTACGGTCATATGAAGATTGAAGAGAAACTTTTAAAAAATATATCCTGTTGAATTGTTTGAATCTTGTTTTATAAAAAGAGTATGTTATTAATGTTTTAACAAATTTAGTTCTAAATAATTTAACTGATTGCCACAATATTAACATAAATTCTTAGATTTAGCTTTCCCTGTGTAGTCTAAGTAATATCATTCTAACACAAGCTGTGTAAATGCAGTTAAAGCAAAATCCATGATGTGATAAAATCTCTGAATTTTCTTTTTAGAAATAAGAAGTGGATACTGTCTCTCTTGGCTCACTTGCTTTAGATTATATTTATTCAGATTATATAAAAATTAGGAAGGAGGTTATGACATTGCTTAATAAGAAAATCCTTTCCATTTCACATGGCATTGATCAGAAAGAAACAAGGAGTGGCATGAAGGAATGGGTTTGATGAAAGATGCACAATTTGGATACCATGGACTCCTTGTCCTGATTGATTTTTAAAAATCTCATAAGGCATATGTACACATCACACATCTATAATTTCTTACTTGGACTGTAAATCTAAGTCACATGTGGTGTACAGTGCCACAGGTAAAGAGGAAAGCAGTCTCTCGCCATAAAAAGGATAACGGAAGAAAGGGTAAATAGAAGAGGGCACTTTGCTGTGCTGTGCTGCAAGCAGCTACAGAGCTTGTTATGTCAAAGTTAATCTGAGGCCTGGAGTGGAAGACCCACATGCTGTGAGCAAACACACCTCTCAGTAAGCTCCTGAAACTTAGAAAAACTCATATTTAATGTAAGTGTTGACTGGTACCATCCCAATGGGAAAATCTAAGGTTAGATTAAGAAGGAACTGACAACAGTCAACATGCAGGCAAAAAGTTAACCTATGGTAATAGGTGAATTATATTTCCCGAAATTCTTTTCAATTTTGTCTATAGTGATTTACATAAAAATAAGTGATTTGCAAATTAATCATTAATGAAGATCCTTTTCTATTTGAAGCCCTAATACCAACTGGACATGTTTAAATGGCTCAAATCAGTTATTACTATCTAACTCATGATTCTCAGTTAGTTTTTTCCCTGTATTAGTTTTGTAGGGCTGCCATATAGACCATCATCCACTGCAAGTCAATGAATTTGTTTAAGTAGTTTACAGTTGGAAATTAGAAGTCCAATATCAAGATGTAGGTAGGGCTGGTGCCTTCTAAGCGCTATGATACAGAATCTGTTCTGTGCCTCCCTCCTAGTTTCTTAGTTATAGATGATATTCTTCATGTGTCTTCACATTATCTTCCCTGTAAAATGCATCTGTGTCTATCTCCAACTTTTCCTCTTTCATAAGGACACCAGTCATACTGGATTGGAGTCCACCTTAGGAACCTCATCTTAACCTCATCATCATCATCAAAGACCCTATTTCTTTCACATTCATAGGTACAAAAAAAATGAGGACTTCAAATGCCATTATTTCATTCCTTTTTATGGAAAGAATGCTATCCCATATATATTTCTTTATCCACTTATCTATTGATGGGCATTTGAGCTGGTTCCATATTTTTTGCAATTGCAAATTGTGCTGCTACAAACATGCATGTGCAAGTATCTTTTTTGTAAAATGACTTATTTTCCTCTGGGTAGGGAGCCAGTAGTGGAATTGCTGAATCAAATGGTAGTTCTACCTTTAGTTATTTAAGGATTTGGAGACCATTATTTTAAGTGAAGTAACTCAGGAATGGAAAACCAAACATCATATATTCTTACTCATAAGTGGGAACTAAGCTATGAAGGTATAAAGGCATAAGAATGAGACAATGGACATTGGGGACTTGAAAAATGCAGGAGGGGTGAGGAATAAAAGACTAAAATTGGGTACAAGGTATAGAGCTCGGGTGATGGTGCACCAAAATCTCATCATTAAAGAACTTACATAAACAAACACCACCTGTTACCCTCAAAACCTATAGAAATAAAAATATAATCTGATATGGTTTGGCTGTGTCCCCACCCAAATCTCAATCTGAATTGTACCTCCCAGAATTCCCACATGTTGTGGGAGGGACCCAGGGAGAAGCAATTGAATCATGGGGGCCAGTCTTTCTCATGCTATTCTCCTGATAGTAAATAATTCTCACAAGATCTGCTGGGCTTATCAGGGCTTTCTGCTTTTGCTTCTTCCTCATTTTCTCTTGCCGTCAGCATGTAAGAAGTTTCTTTCACCTCCTGCCATGATTCTGAGGCCTCCCCAGACATGTGGAACTGTAAGTCCAATTAAACCTCTTTTTCTTCCCAGTCTCTAGTATGTCTTTATCAGCAGCATGAAAATAGACTAACACAAAATTAAATTAAATTAAGTTTTTAAAAAAGAATTAGGACTTCAACATCCTTATGGTAAACACAAGTCAACCCATGTAATCTTTATGTGTTGGAAGTAAAAAACATATCCTACAAACAACATCCGTTAATTCCATTATTTTTATCATAAGATGAAAGAACGGCAAGAGCGAACAGTATAGTAAGCTGAAGAAGAAATAGTGGTAGATATGTGAAGTTTGCAAAGAATGGCCTAACTTGTGAAAAACCATGACATTGGCTTAAGAAAGTCTCTTCACTTTTTTGGAATTACTGACAAACAAGGGATCTAGTCTTATTTTTCTGGTGGGAGATGCCTAAATTATTGATAGGATACTTTGGGGAAAATAATCATCATAATCACCCTATAAAAATCTATATTACCAAAGTTAATTATATGAATAAATGGCAAACATTACATAGGGCCTTGTTAGGCCAGTTAAATAATACCATTTATGTGCTTTATTAATTAATTCTATTATTTGATAGAAAATTTTGAGATCAGATTCACTATATCAGGTACTGACAATGCACTGTGGACATAAAGACACATTGATCATCTTCTCTTCCATCAACAAATTATAGCTTTGGTTATTCAGCCTACCTAGAACACCTGCTTTCCTACAAACAAAGGTAACCTTTGAGCACCAGCTCTCAAAATATTTTGTACACTGGCACATAGACAAGATGCTCCTAGCATGCACAAAACACTGCCATGAATGTGTACAAGTTACTTACAAATTGTAAAAAGAAAAATATTAGGGTAAGAACACTACATAATTCAAAATCACTACTGAGCATAATGAGAACTACATTGCTTTTAATATGTCTTATATCTGATTTGGACAAACCAGTATATCAACATGTCAAGGTTCAGTTACTTTGGTTCAGAGAATGTGAGTGCTATTAGTAGCCCTCATGGCCTCACCATCTCCAATTCCCTGCGGTAGGGAAAATCTGCATATGTTATTCATTTAGCCAACTAAACAAATATTTTTATAATTGCCAACTATAAAATACAGAATACATATGTTATTTTATTTTGGTCATTCATTAATCAAGCAATATTTATTTAGGGCTGACTGTGTTCCAGGCACTCAGTACCTGCCCTTACAGAATTATAGGTTAGGAATACAAATAATAAACAAATAAAACACAAATGGATGACAAAGATAATCTTGGTTAATAACAAAAGCTCTGAAGAAAACCAAGAGATACTATTGAGCAACTGAGTAGTTGAATGGGAGAAAAGCTCTTTTAGATCAGAGAGTCCAGGAAGGTTTCCTGACATGTGCTCTGAGATAAGAATGACAACAGAATCAGTCATGCTACATCGATGGCTGAGCTTCTCAGGAAAAGCAAACAGAAGAGCAAGACCACACAGCTCCAAAGAGCCAGGGACGTCAGAGAAACAGAAGCCAGTCCCACTCCGTCAACACACCTTTGCTATTAATATACAGAGAAAATGTATTTTTAATAGGCACTTTATTTTTCCTATTTTCCCTTTTAGTTAATCACATGTTGAATTATAATATTTAATAACCATAAAGCATAGCCTAATAGTAACTGCTTTAAATGTTCAAACTCTAAGAATGAGCATCTACTATAAGCATATTTATTAAAAAACCATTTTTGATACTGTATTTAATTCAAAATATGTTTTGCCAGAAACACTTTACTGTGTTTACAGCTGTTACATGCTACTTCATTAGACTGCCATACAGATGTTGTTTGGGTGAATCTTTAAATGGAATTATTTCTTAATGAAGAGTTAGAACTACTTTCCTAAGCCAGGTTGTAAAATTTCTAGAAGTAAATTTCTCCTCACATTTTTGAATTGTAATGACTTATCTAAATAACAACATGCAACACCCTTAGGGTTTCAGTAAAGAATACAGTTGACCCTTGAACAACACAGGTTTGAACTGTGCAGGCCTACTTATGTGCAGATTTCCTTCCAACTCTGTCACCTCTGAGACAGAAAAACCAACCCTTCCTCTTCTTCCTCCTTCTCAGCCTAATCAAGGGAGAACAATGAGGATGAGGAACTTTATGCTGACCCAATTCTGCTTAATGAACAGTAAATCTAGTTTGCTTAAGGTTTTCTTAATAACACTGTCTTTTCTCTAGCTTACTTTACTGTAAGAATATAGCATATGATACATTTATCATACAAAATATGTGTTAATCAACTGTTTATATTATTGGTAAGGCTTTTGGTCAAGAGTAGACTATTAGTAGCTAAATTTGGGGGGAGTCAAAAGTTACATGTGAATTTTCTTTTTTTTTTTTTTTTTTTTTTTTTTTTTTGAGACGGAGTCTCGCTCTGTCGCCCAGGCTGGAGTGCAGTGGCCGGATCTCAGCTCACTGTAAGCTCCGCCTCCCGGGTTTACACCATTCTCCTGCCTCAGCCTCCCCAGTAGCTGGGACTACAGGCGCCAGCCACCTCGCCCGGCTAGCTTTTTTTGTATTTTTTAGTAGAGACGGGGTTTCACCATGTTAGCCAGGATGGTCTACGATCTCCTGACCCCGTGATCCGCCCGTCTCGGCCTCCCAAAGTGCTGGGATTACAGGCTTGAGCCACCGCGCCCGGCCGTGAATTTTCAACTGTGCAGGGAACAGTACCCCTAACCTCAGTGTCATTCAAGGGTCAACTATAAATGTGTGTGTATGTGTGCGTGCATGTGTGTGCGTGCGTATATGCACGTGCGCCTTACTCAGTGTGGGCTGCTGTAACAAATTACCATGTACTGGGTGGCTTATAAACAACAGAAATTTATTTCTCACATTTCTGGAGGCTGGAAGTCTGAAATCAGGGTGTCAGTAATCAGGTTCTGGTGAGGGTCCTTTTCCAGGTTGTAGATTTCTGCTTATGTCCACACATGCTAGAAAGAGAGTGGGGGCTCTTACTCTTTTACAAGGACACTAGTCCCGTCATGAGTGTTCTACCCGCATGACCTAATTCCCTTGCAAGACCTCCTTTCCTATCACACTGGTGTTAGGGTTTCAACATATGAATTGTGGGGTAGGAGTACAACGTTCAGTCCATTGCAACGTGTGTGTGTGTGTTTGTGTGTGTATGTGTGTACATGTTCTTCAAAAGTCTCTCTTATTTTCAGTCAAGAAGTATTTCTTTTTATATGCAACTATTAACAGTGGGAATTCATATATCCATGTTCTAGGTGTTCTGGACAAGGCAATTATTCATCTATTGCTTGCTGACTATTCTCTTCTTACAGCTATATTTCAGCCCTTTAGCTTCTTCCTATAAGCCTCCATTATCATAGTCCTATCTCAGAGAAAGGCGCTCAAGTTTCCTTTCACACCAAACACCTCTGCTTGTACTCTGGATCCTGTCTCAACCCTCCCTGATCCTTGTTCTGTCCTTTAGTTTTAGAATTTTCCACTTTCTTGTTTCAATTGGCTTCTGCCTATCAGCTCATATAAAAATACTTCAGTAAAAATTTTCCACCATTAAAGAAACCAAAAACCAAAACAATTCTTTATCCCTGACACCCCCCCCCCTTTTTTTTTTTGAGATGGAGTCTCGCTCTGTCAACCAGGCTGGAGTGCAGTGTCACGATCTCGGCTCACTGAAGCCTCCACCTCCCAGGTTCAAGCAATTTTCTGCCTCAGTCGCCTGAGTAACTGGGATTACAGGCAAGTGCCATGATGCCCGGCTAATTTTTGTATTTTTTTTAGAGATGGAGTTTCGTCATGTTGGCTAGGCTGGTCTCGAACTTCTTGCCTCAAGTGATCCTCACCCGTCTTGGCCTCCCAAAGTGTTGGGATTACAGGTATGAGCCACCGCGCCTGGCCTATCCCTGAGTCTTCATTGAACTAGTGCTACATATGTCTCTCTTCTTACCACATTTCAGTAATCAGCCTGCCTTCTTCCCACAACCCATTCCCTTTATTATAGAAATGGTTGTCTCAAATGTTAATTTAATCAGGTCAAGTTGTCAATGTCTTATTCTTGGTCCTCATTCTACTTTACCCCTCTGCTTCCTGAAAGTCGCTCCTCTTGTAATGCTACTACATGCCATCTTCTCTGAGTTTGCTTATGTCACTTGGCATGGGTTCTCTTCCATTCTCTCTTTGATTCCCTATTTGATACCACTATTGCTTCTCTTTGAGATATATATATATATTTTCCTGGATAATTCCAGCCTTAATCATTTATTCAATAATCGCCTAGATTCTACTTACTTCACACGTCTCTTTTCAGCATCAGATCCAAATGTCTAGCTTTCATTCTTCAATTACAATCTTTATATATCTGTCATTTCAAAATTAAAATATAGAAGTTTGAAAATACTAGTTTCCCTCTCCTAAATGTGAAGATCCCAGAACACAGATTGTCTTTTGTTCACCTGTGTACTCCTGATATAACAGTATTATCCAGTGCATGGTAAACATATATTAAACAAATTTAATATCCAAGAGATTACAGGATGTGAATTTATGACATAAAGTATGCAATTTAAATTTTTGCCTAAGGCAGATGGACACTGGCAGGCAACAATAACTAAATAATGAACACTTGGGAAATTTACCATTATTCACTTAAAATAACTGAGGACAAAGGGAAAAGGCTTACATATAAAAGATATACTAAGAAGAAGAAAAAAGTCTTCTATCTGGTGAACCACATTACATTAAATACCATTCTGAGAGATCTCAGATTAAAAAAAAAAAGGGACAGACTTCCCTCTTGACCTATTAAATTGTTCAACTAGGAGTCTGCCTCTATATTCTGTCTCCCATTAGATCATTTTGATTTATCATCATAATTGTTTTCTTTTTAATTATCTCTGGATATGTCCTCCCTGCTATAGAACTCATTTGAGCATACTCAAGGAAACATTTAGTGCTTAAGCATGTAAAATTTGACTTTTGAGTTAGCTTCATTAAAACAAACAAAGAAACAAAGAAAATGAAAACAGATACCTGTAAATAATCTCTGTCTTGAAATCTCCACAGTTCCTAAATAGCTGACTGAGTGTTTACTGTGCTGAGAAGACCCCAGTGAGGCTGCTTGTTGCAAAATAATGGAAAAGGTAGTGGCCACTGACATCTGTTTTGATAAGATAAACCTCTCCTTCTCTTGAGTCTTATCAACAGAAACTCATCCCATTTGGAACACTGCTGTGTCTTCTGCAGGACTTGCCTGGAAATATTTTATGAAATCTTTCTCTTCTCTAGCTTTCCTAAAACCTTAAAACCTCAGGGCATATGACCTATTTAATAACTGAAGTCAACAGTATAAATGACATTTTCATATTCAAATATATAAAAAGTACCTTTAATACATTGTGTAATCCCTATATCTAGTTTTTATTACAGAAATTTTTACTTTTGTTATTGCTTTGTAAATGTTTTATTATATTCTGTGTAGTTTCTGTTGAGAAGATCCTATTGGGAGAATAGCCACAGAAGTTCCTGGAAAAACAGGCATTGTCAAATGTTCTATCAAGCCTATGGTAGAAGAAACACTCTTACTTCAAAACAAATTACCAAGATCTAACTAAAAATTAAATGCACTAAGTGTACCCCCTCCTTGATTTTATTAGAAATATAAATTTCTAAAAACACATTATTCATTAATTTATTCATTCAACTAATATTTATTGAACACCCATCATGACCATCTAAAATCGCTGACATGAAGGTATTATTAATATAAAAAGAGTGCTAGTAAACTTGTATTAAAGAGTTGTTAGAACTGTTTCTCAATCACCATTGATTAAACATTTTATAGTTGTGAGCATCTGCATGCCATATGTATTATTATTTACTAGTACTTTTTTAAAATCTAGTTTCTTTAACAAATACTTCTTTAAAAATTAAACTTTATACAGTTACTAAAAATAAATAGTATCATATGATCTGAACACAATGGAAGACAGTCAATACAAAATTAAAAATAAATTAAAATTATAACATGTTACTCATGGATGACATAAACTCATTTAATGTGACAACAGAGGTATCAATACCACACTTTGGGAAATTTGATCTTGGAAAATATTTGTGATATGTAACACTTCCTAGAAATAGTGTGTTTTCCCAATACTATCAGAGTCTAAGTATCTTGACATCAGAAATAGAGTCTTACAAGTTTTAAGTTCACTTTTTCACAAACAACGGATATGCAGAGTTGAATTATAGAATAAACATTGCACAAGCCCCTTGAGTTCTACACACAGGTTTTCTTTGAGGAGTAAGTGTATCTTCCTATTAAGAGATAGTTTTATTTTAAAATAAAAGGCATCTAATATTTTATCTAAATAAAAATCAGGTATTCTGAAGAAAGACTCTTTGCCTTGATTTGGTAACATGCATATTTCATGGATTCTACTTTGAACATTTAACCAAGAGATTCGATGTGATTACTTCAGTAACAATTCAATTTGAAATGTCAACTATGTTCAGCATTTAAAAATTAATAGCTAAATCCCTTTAAAGATCAGGGAAATTCTGTTCTGGCTTAGAATAATTTTATAGCTTTATGAATCTCCTCGTGCATTGTTTGCATCTTTTAAATGATTCTAAATAATGCACTTTCTTTAAAGGCCCATTAGTTCAAAGAATTTTGACAGTCACAGCTTAAGGTATTAATTTTCATAGCAGATATATATTTTCTATTGGCAGCAAATTTTTCAAAACCAAACATACTTCACCTAAATTATGAGTATATACATTTTAAATAGGTTAGAGTAGTAAACAACCATGAAAAAAATTGAGAATTTAATCAAGTCTTTTCTCCTTCCCATTTATTTGCTTTCTGAGAACAGTCAGTGAAGGAAGAATCCTGAAGCAGCAGTCATGATGAAGCAAATGTGGTCTGTGCAGCGCAGGAGCTTTCTCCAGAGGCAGCAATTGTGAGAAAAAGGGGAGTGGACCCTCATATGTAATTAACACATATAAATAGGAAAAGTACTGACCAGTATCACTTGGTATCAGAAGTACTCCCGACTTAAAGGACATTAATGTAAACGCCATTACCTCTAAACGGCACTAATAACAAAAGAAATGTTTTTCTGGGTTATCAAGATCATCTCAACAAAACCTAAAGTGATTTGTTCAGTTATTCATTCACGAAATGAATATTATTGACATACTACTATGTGTCAGGCACTGAGCCAGACATTCAGAAAATTACAGAGAACAAAAATAGTCTCTGATCTCTTGAAGCTTGCAGTTTAGTGAGGAATACAGGCTTTATCAAACATTGTGCATTAATATGTTATTATGAACTGAAGTAAATATTAGGAAGAAAGAGAAGTTGGCTCTTCAGAGCATTTTGCAAGAATATAATCTTGCTAGGATTTTGGGGTGAGGGTGAGCCTCTCTGAAAATTTGGCAGAAGCACATGTGTAATCATTGATCACTTTATATTATTTAGCTCAAATAATAAAATTTGATATTCATATTGTCACACATGGTTCTAATAAATTAAGGAATCTATATGAACTGAGAGTTAAAGAAAAACGGAGCTAACTCCATGACAAATTCAGTCCACAAGTTTTCTTCCTTAGCTTTAGCTCTACAGTCTGAGTGTATGCAAAAATTTAGCACGTAGATACCTATTTTTATAAGATGCTGGATTCAGAACCAAGATTCTCTCATACATCACAGAATGTGGACTATGAAATTTCCTGAGCCCTTGTCTCTTCTATGTGTTCACAACCATCTGAACTTGGCTTCTCTCCTACACCAATTGTAGTATCTCCAAGCATTTTTAATCAATTGTGCCAGTTACCAATTTATTGCCGCTGAACTCCAAAATCATTCTTCATTGCTTGTTTTGTAAAAATTGAGCTTGGGCATTCAATTTTTTTTTTTTTTTTTTTTTTTTTTTTTTACTTATCAGCTGACATGATTTTAAGCTCAGTCAGAAGTGTATGCTGGAGAGACACTAGAAGATGAAGGGTTTTCTTTTTTTAATTATTTAACTATTTTTTATCCTTCTACTGTCCTTTTATATTTTTAAATTTTATTTTAAGTTACAGAGTACATGTACAGAATGTGAAAGTTTGTTTCATGGGTAAAAGTGTGCCATGGTGATTTGCTGCACCTGTCAACCCACAACCTAGGTACTAAGCCCAGCATGCATTAACTATTTCTCCTGATGCTCTCCCTCCCCACTTCCCCACCATAGGCCTAAGTGTGTGTTGTTCCCCTCCCTGTGTCTATTTTCTCATTGTTCAGCTCCCACTTATAAGTGAGAACATGCAGTGTTTGGTTTTCTATTCCTGCATTTGTTTGCTGGGGATAATGGATTCCAGCTCCATCCATGTTCCTGCAAAGGACATTATCTTGTTCCTTTTTATGGATGCATAGTATTCTATGGTGTATATGGTGTATACCACATTTTCTTTATCCAGCCTATCATTGATGGAAATTTGGGTTAACTGCATGTCTTTGCTGTTGTGAATAGTGCTGCAATGAACATACACATGCATGTATCTTTATAACAGAATGATTTATATTCCATTGGGTATATACTCAATAATGGGATTGCTAAGTCAAATGATATTTCTGCCTCTAGGTCTTTGAGGAATTGCCACACTGTCTTCCACAATGGTTGAACTAATTTACACTTCCACCAACAGTGTAAAGCATTCCTTTTTCTCCACAACTTCACCAGCATCTGTTGTTTTTTGACTTTTCAGTAATAGCCATTCTGACTGGTATGAGATGGTATTTCATTGTGGCTTTGATTTGCATTTCCCTAATGATCAGTGATGTTTGGCTTTTTTCATATAATTTTTGGCCACATGTATATCTTCTTTTGAGAAGCGTCTGTTCATGTCTGTATCAGTCTGTTTTCACGCTGCTGATAAAGACACACCTGAAACTGCATAATTTGCAAAGAAAAAGAGGTTTAATGGACTCACAGTTCCATGTGGCTGGGGAAGCCTCACAATCATGGCGGAAGGTGAAAGGCACATCTTACATGGTGGCAGGCAAGATAGAATGAGAACCAAGCAAGAGGGGTTCCCCCTTATAAAACCATCAGATCTCATGAGACTTATTCACCACCATGAGAACAGTATGGGGGAACCACCCATATGATTCAATTATCTCCTATTGGGTCCCTCCCACAACACATGGGAATTATAGGAGCTACAATTCAAGATGAGATTTGGGTGGGGACACAGTCAAACTGTATCAGTGTCCTTTGCCCACTTTTTAATGCGGCTATTGGTTTTTTGGGGTTTTTTTTCCTTGTAAATTTGTTTAAATGCCTTACAGATGCTGGGTGTTAGATCTTTGTCAGATGTTCAGATTGCAAAATTGTTACCATTCTATCTCGGGAACCCTATCTGAGACTTAGGGGTGGCGGCTCTGTCTTCTGCTATTTAGTCATCCTTTATAGTTCTCTTTACTTCTTATTAGCCATCTCTTCTCACTGAAATACTGTTATAATAATTTTTATATGAACATTTCCTGTCCAATTTACTATGTGATTTCTGTCTCCTTATTAGAGCCTGACTGATACATCCATCAGTGTGATACTTTCAATTCATAAACATGTTATACTACATCACAACTATAGGTTGCATAATGTGTCAATCTGTCTTCCTATAATCCCCATTCTCCATTATACACTTGTGTGACTGTATAATCCCTGTTCACCCTTCAAGACACAACGAAGCTATATAGTCACTGGGAATCTTCACCTCTTTTCTCTCTTCTACTCCCCAAGGACTAAGGCTTAACCAGTGTCTCCTTTCTTCTCACATTGATACTATAAATATGTCTGTAATATAATTTTTGTTTTCTTCATTTACAAATCTACCTCCCCAACTAAATTGGGAGTCTCTTGAAGGTAGATAGTATGCCTTTTTATGTCTGTATTTCCAGCACCCAGGACATACTGTAGTATAATAGCACATACTATAGTACACATTTCAACAGTTGTTAAATACATGAATGAATGAATGAATGAATGAATGAATGAATGAATGAATGAACAAACTCTCTTCTTTCTTATTCTCTGCCTTATCTTGGCTTCTTACAGGGCACCATTGTTTAAGTGACTTTCAGAGATATCCACTTTCGGAGATAGGATATCCAAAGCACAGTCTTACTTCTTTTTACCTTCTCATCCTTCCGTATTTCCCCTGAGTTTATTTTCCCATCTTATCTTACCATAAACATATAGTGGTAATGTTATTTACATTTTAAAACAAACATTGTTTTCTATGATTTCCAATTCAATAATTTTTGAAGAAATACAGGCAGGGCTGATCCTTGCAACTGCTTAAGCTGATCAACGTCTACTTGAGGTAAAAGAACAAGAGGAAAAAGGCTCTGGGCCCAAACTACAGAACTTGGCTGTTTGTATCCTTGGATATGACCACTTTCTCTGGTAGTAACACCTTCACCTGGCTCTCCAGTTCAGTGCTGCCCCATTTCCCCATATGCACCTCTGTCTCAACTACATTCTGACTTTAGTCCTAATGTTTAAAGGAAAACTTTCCTAGTTCTCATTCCTGCCTAGTTCTTGTTAAACATACAATTCATGTTCACCTCCAGGTGTAACTCCACCTGTCATAAAATCTATATACCACATACAATTCCTGTCACCTCATTTCTTGGTGTTTGGATCCTATAAGAAAACCTTTAGCTACTTCTTCTTTACCTAACTTTGTAATGTCTGTTACCAAGATTTGGCAAGTCTTTATTCTACTGACATTTCTGAACTACCCAAGCCACCATTACCTGTTTCTCTATGCTAAGCTTTTTATCCTTGGGTTTATTAACTGGGTTCTTGGGCTGAGTGTTAGCTGACTTTCTTTAATAATGTAGCATATTAATTAATGAATCATTTTAAATGTGTAATTCTTTCTTTGTTAGAAGAAAATTTGTAAACAAAACAAGAAATTCATGGCACTTTTCTCAGCTGGTACTTGGGTCGTCCAAATCAACCACGAAGTATTGTTTCTAAATTTCAGAGAGGTAGCACGGTTGTTAATCAAAAATAAGTTCTCATCGTAATATATATGTTCATTTGATGAAATGATGAAATTACTTTTTATTCTATATATGTATTCTGTAATACCTTAGTTTCCTTCAATTATAGCTCAGAGTATAATAAGGCATTTAATATTATTAATTCAAATTTATTCTCTATACCATATTGATTATTTAACTTCCGTTTTCTTTTGTATGGTAAGAGCATACTATCTAACAGAGGATTAAATGATAAAAAGAAAGTATTGGATTTATGTTTTAAACATAGGAAGTGCTCAATAAATATTAGCTTTTGTTTTTTGTTTTTTGGTTGGTTGAGACGGAGTCTTGCTCTGTCACCCAGGCTTGAGGGCAGTGGCACAATCTCGGCTCACTGCAATCTCTGCCTCCCGGGTTCAAGGGATTCTTCTGCTTTAGCCTCCCAAGTAGCTGGGACTACAGGCCAATGCCACCACACCAGGCTAATTTTTGTATTTTTAGTAGAGACAGGGTTTCACCATATTGGCCAGGCTGGTCTTGAACTCCTGACCTCATGATCCACCCTCCACAGCCTCTAATCCCTAAGTGCTGGGATTACAGGTATGAGCCACTGCGCCCGGCCATTAGCTCTTATTTTACTATGGATATGCTCAACACATTTGTACTTGAGATATACATTTGAATAATTATGAATATGTATTTATTATAAATTCTTTTGAAAGTTACACTTATTATTATATTTATTATGTATATCTAGGATGAATCTGGTGCTAAATTCTTGGTCAGTAATAAAATAAATCAGAATAAAAATAAAATTCACAAAAAAAATTGTGTGGGTGAAAATATGAGCTGATTTATGATGATCTAATTTGTTTTTTTAGCTCTCAGGAATGCATAGGTGAAAAGTGAATCTTTCCTGTGTCCCCACATTACAATACCTTTGATGATAATATATTTGAAATAACTTAGTCATTCTAATGACTGAAAACACGAAATTCTGTACCAGTCAAACATCTTGCAGGAATTGCAATGTGTGTTACACTTATCAAATCACAAAATGATAATCTTCCCCAAGAGACAGGAATGCCCTAAGGGGTCTGAAATTTCCTTTCCAATCAAAGCATTCGGAATGCAAGGAAAGATGTGTGTTTTCCTTTGAGACAGCTGGTTTTATTTTGCATAGGCTATTATTGTAAAGAAAAATCATTTGAGAAGAAAAATTTGATTCTCAGAGACCTAGTTCAATGACTCTGAAAATCAGATACTAAGAGGCGTATATTTGCTTTCCTCTCTTCTGGGGTTCCTCTCTTTGCTCCTACATCCAAGAAAACAATAGTTTTCTTATTCTCCCGCTGCTTTGCTTTTGTATATTTTACTTAAGGCTTGTCTTTTTCCTCCTCTTCTATTTTTGGTGTTTGATCTAAAGACTCCGCTGTTCAGGCAGAGATAATCTGCGTTCCCCTACTCCTCCGCTGCTGCCCCAGTTGTAGAATTAATAACCCAAGTTCTTGAGGTTAACTTTCAGTTGAGATCAGGAAGACACTTTCCCTCCAGGATTTATCTGAGTCTTTTGTGGTTTTGATAAATCACTTTGCATATAAAAATATAAAAACAATCTTACTGACACAAGATAAATCACTAAGAAGTCTTGTTCAAGCTACCTCTATTAGAACACACTTTAATCCCAGCACTTTGGGAGGCCGAGACGGGTGGATCACGAGGTCAGGAGATCGAGACCATCCTAGCAAACACGGTGAAACCCCGTCTCTACTAAAAAATACAAAAAAAAAAAAAAAAAAAACTAGCCGGGCGAGGTGGCGGCGCCTGTAGTCCCAGCTACTCGGGAGTCTGAGGCAGGAGAATGGCGTAAACCCGGAAGGCGGAGCTTGCAGTGAGCTGAGATCCAGCCACTGCACTCCAGCCTGGGCCACAGAGCGAGACTCCGTCTGAAAAAAAAAAAAAAAAAAAAAGAACACACTTTAAATCCGTAGGATTGATTTACAGATCTTTAAATATTTTTAAAGTCCAGTTGTAGGCAAAAAGTGATTAAGGAGAAATTCACTTTAATAAGAGAATTTAAGCTACTGAGTAACTGAAAATCATTTCTTGATCATTTGAATACCTATATTGAAAGTAACAATAAAAGAACTTGATTAAAAATGCCTTACTCTAGGCCAGGCATGGCCTATAATCCCAGCACTTTGGGAGGCCAAGGTGGATGGATCACCTGAGGTCAGGAGTTGAGGACCTGCCTGGCCAACATGGTGAAACCCCATCTCTACTAAAAACACAAAAATTAGCTGGGGGTGGCGGTGCCTGCCCATAGTCCCAGATACTTGAGAGGCTGAGGCAGGATAATCTCTTGAACCTGGGAGGCAGAGGTTGCAGTGGGCTGAGATCACGCCATTGCACTCCAGCCTGGGTAACAAGAGCAAAATTCGTCTCAAAAACAACAACAAAAAACCTCCTTACTCTTAGATTATACTAGCTACTCTAGGTTTCAGGTAAAAAGCACTGGTTAGCTTTATATATACATATTTTTTTTCACATATTTATATATAAACATGCATACCTTTGTATATGTAAACGTGGTAAGGTTTATAAAAACAAATACAGATTATTAAATTTTAGAATAACATAGTTAAATTGATTACCTATTTCTTTCTGCAATGCTCTTAAATACTATAAGTTATTTTCACTTTTTACAACTAAAAACTGTGGTGAAAATGTTGTTTAAATTAAAATAGGAAATCCATATAAAAGTCAATATTATTATTTAGGAAAAAAATGAGAATGCAACATATAATAGGCCCAAGAATAGAATAAAAGCAGGTAATTCATCTTACTCTCTGTACAGAGATGGAAACTTTAGTGCCTGCCCATGATAAAGGATCAGGGTCTAAATTAAAGCTTCATTACAAAAATGCTCAATTCTCCCCTCTGTTCTTGGAAATAAGATAGGAAGTTCTTCCATGTGGAAGTAGAAGGAGAATTAATATCTTGTTCAGCTATAAAGCCTGGTCAAAATATCCCACTCTTATATACATATTAGGAGTGTATTCTTTCTATCAAAAATAATAACTGTGATTATGATAGCTGTGGTAATTGCATGTATTAATGTCTCTCAATAAGACAACTCTCCTGATACTTTTACTCTGTGTATTCCCCTCACACAATGACTATGGCCTTGGTCACGTGATTTGCTTTGGCTGACCTGACATCATCAAACGCGACCCAAGCAGAAGTTTGAATTTCCTTTCATACTGGGGCTTGCCCTCTTGAAACATTGCTATCACCAAGCAAAGGGTCTTTCTGAGGACAGAAAACCACATGAAGAGGGAGACTTAATCATCACAGTATCCTCAGCTAAGCCAAATCCCCAGGCAACCTGTGTGCTGTACATAGCTACATGAGTAAGCCTAGAACAGGCCAGCAGTGTATAGCTGTCACAAATAATTTTTCGTAATATCTACTCCATTTGGCAGGATGGAATAAGGTTTAGTTATCAAAGTTATCCATTATAAATATCGATATGTATAGGGAAAGTGTGTGGGTGATGGTTAAAATTAATTGTGATGAAATATCCCAAGCAACCAGTTTAAAGTAAAATCACACACATACCACTATTCTTTCATTTATATTCTTTCTAGACCTAACCACTATGTATTTGCTGACTGAATGCAAGAATGGATGATGTAACTGCAATTTATCTTGACAAGGCAACAGATAGGGATAACGATCACACATATCCTTTTAAACTTAAACTATTTCTCAAATTTTCTTACAGGAAGTGTATAATTTATTTAGAAGGAGCAAGTCTTGGTAGCAATAATTGTGGTGGTGGCAGTAGCAGTCAAAATAATAGGTACTGCGTGTAATGTATTAAGAAAAATTTCCTATCTCAATAATATCTCACGACAGACCTATGAGAAATGAAGAAAGGACTTTTAATATTCCCACTTTACAGAGAAATGGAAGCTTAAATGAAGATGCCGGGTTGCAAACCCAGGTCTGTTTAACTCCAGAGGCTAAGTTCTCAACCTCTATGTTAAAACACTTCCACCATTTTATATTCACATGCACTACTGACAAGGGGCTCTGTGAAGTCTGGGTCCAGATCCAAGCAATACATCTTTCACCAAGATGCCAGGAGCACCAATGAATCTGGACTATTTCTACATGAGATGTTATACAAGGCATGGGTGTTACACAATACAGAGGCCAAGAGCCAACAAGAGGTAATGAGACTTGTGAGTGCAAACATTTCCAAACTGAGGGAGAAGGTCAAACTAGAAGACCAATTTCCTCCCTTCTCCTGTGACAGTGATTTTGCTACCTATCATGGGATGCTGATAAAAGAACAGATTTGTGAAAATGTTTAGATAGGAGAAAGGATTTGTAATTCCAAGTATGTAAGAATGTCAAATTTAGGGTGAGCATATAATTTATCTAAACCAGGATACTAGAGAGTGAAGGAGGCAGTATGAGTAAGTATGCTGGCATAACAAGTGTAAATTGTGACTTTCAGGCACAGTAGATTTTACAGTAGCACAAATAGACACAAGGTAGGTTTGGGATGCTGTAATCCAGCAACAATATCAGTTGTCATGAGATGAATAACATGTTCTAATATTCTGTGTAAAGCATTAATCTCGATTGTCTCTAAATCATCAAGGTACTGGAATGATGGTATTCTGGTTATAGTAATATTAAATATCATCTGTAGAAGAAAGTTTTAATAATATTAGGCAAATCATAAGTATAGAATATGTAAGTTTAGAATATATGTACAAAAATTAAATACATTTGGAAATTAAAATACCATATTTTATTATGTCAGATCAAAACCTTCCAAAGTTAAAAACGCAAAATTGAGTTTCTAAAGTGCCTATTCTTGCCCTTTGCTATATTTTTTAGGTACTAAGCTTTTCATTATTGTCATCCCCTAGGAAATACATTATTTTTACTTAAAAATAAAGAAATCAAAGGAGTGCTGCTAAAGGAAAAATATGAAAATGCTATTTAATGTAATTATAGTCTTGAAAAACTGTATACATGATTTGCCATTAGAAAAATCATTTTCAAGTGATTTATAAGGAAATAGATGCCTGGAGGACAGTTTTTCCTCAACATTACATTTTATCTAACAAGCATTCTGTTTTCTTAATGTCTCCTACCACACTTAAGCACTCAGCTGTTCATTTTAGTGTCAGTCTGCAAACCCTTGTGTATTTCCATATGTATCTAACTCCTAAAAGATTATAAACCTTCCTAAAAATTAATGACCCAGGCAAAATCTTTCTATAAACAAACCATTTCTACTCATGAATCTTAATTGGTAGAGGTTTTTAAGCTAAAATTTCCCAAGTTCCCCCTATGGCTGAGG
The DNA here is from genome assembly GCF_007565055.1 of Rhinopithecus roxellana. Taxonomy (NCBI): domain Eukaryota; kingdom Metazoa; phylum Chordata; class Mammalia; order Primates; family Cercopithecidae; genus Rhinopithecus; species Rhinopithecus roxellana. The sequence goes on along the minus strand of NC_044549.1, from coordinate 17,681,215 downwards.
GGTATTCTTTTATTCTTTGCAACTATATCATAATACATTTGCAACACTCCTAGGACTTAAATGAGGTAGGCTATATATAAGCTTTTGTTCTCAGACTTTAATGTGAATAAGAATCACTTGGGAAGTTTGTTTGTTAAAAATACATATCCCTGATCTACATCCTCAGAGGATCAGGTTCAATAGGTTTTTGGCTAGAACACAGTAACTTTCATATTTAATAGGCAACCCAGGTCATTCTGTTGCAAGTTGCCTAGAATATATCTCTGATTTGGTGCTTTTTAAAGAGTTAGTCTGCAACATTTTCTAGGAGAAATGCAAATTAAATATGTTGGCCCAGTTCCCATTCCACTACTACAAATCAGGAAAGTCTACGCAATTTAGACTCAGTTTTTCAAAAACAGAGCTAAGCAGAATCATCCTCATTATTTCCCAAAGGGGGGAACTTTTTAAGAAAGTAATAAAAATTTTAAATGGTAGAGAGAGCAATGGGAGAAAGTGAAGGTATCATTACGCTTGGAAAGGTTTATAAAGAAAAAAAAATACCCATTATAATTACTCAGTTGTAGTGAAACCTAGAATCTGTAAATACATACAGAAATACATAATTGACATATAAAACAGGCTAAATAAAATTTAGTATCAGGTAAAAATTAGAAAGGATTTATTTTTCTGAGCATATCTTTTTGAAGTAATAATTATAAGAAATAGCTATTTCACATTGTTGATTATTGTTATATTCAAGATGTTTTTCAAAACTAAATGCAAAGATCTTATTTCAGTGCATAATGACATAACGACTTACAAAGTGGACATTTATTCCTCTCCTTATTTAAGCAGTTATATAAATCAGTTTAATGATTTTTTTTGTCATATTTTATGCCATTCTGTAATGGTGCACTTATTAAAGTCTTTTAAAGGGGAAAATAAATGGAAGTAGTAGAGGAATGCCCCTTCTTCACAAGTTACAACCCCACCTTCTTTTCTCTAATAACTAATATTTATTTTCAGTAACTTCATAGTAATCATGTTTGTGAATTGCAATCTGGTGTTTGTGAATACCAGAGCAAATATGAAACCTATTTCTAGCCATTCATGTACTAAATCATTCGAAAGAAATATTAAATTTGCAATTCTTGATGAAGTATCTTTCTTTAGGGATTCAAGCAGTTGTCTTAATCTGTTTTTTTGTGTGTATGTGTTAGATAGTTATGTCAGAATCTGCTGCTTTCCCTGTAACATGCTTTTCGCACTTGCTGGCTGCTTTGAATTTTGTCATCTCATACGTAGTAAGCCCTCTAGGTGTTGGTTACCACCTAGCCATGAATGACACCAAGGGCAGTGGACACTGTGGTATAACAGAAAGAACCATGGTTCAGATGTTCCAGACCCACCCAATGCCATCTAGATTAGGTGAAACACAGGGAAGATGAAGATTGTGCTTGTCCTGAAATTACATAATTTGAGGGTTTCTCTAAGACAGAAATACAGGGCTTTCAAAGAGACACATGAAAATGAGGTACTCTGAAGCTTAAGCTTTGTTAGCTGCATGGTAAATCTGCCTCTGAGAAGCTACTCACGATCCCCCATTCCAATTAATGTAAAATGTAAAATGGAAGGCATAATGTCCGCTTAAACTACATTATCAGATTTGTATAAGAAATCTAAATAAAATAACAAGTGAAAGTGCATTTAGTGTCTTACAAATGCAAGCTGTATAGGACACAGTGGCTCAGATTAAGGCTGACTGAGGCTACTCCCCGAATCTAGGCTGTTTGAGATGCATCCATTCTTGCATAACATTTCTTGGTTCTTGGGACCTTACTCTCCATAGTTTGCCTGGATTTAAAGATTGCTTGATTCTTCTGTCAGTTCTAGTCTAGTTAATTTAGTAATCATTTTTAAGTGTCTGCTGTGGTCAGGAGAGGAATTTCTATAGTTTCCTTTAATCCTTTCCAAATTCTGGGTCATCCATTGTTTCTATCTCAGTACCAGCACATGTTCTCATGTACTACATCTGATCTCACAGCTCTGCTCAAATTGAACTTACTCGTCCTTTTCTAAACCAGACTAACCCTGTGAGTACTCTCTATAGAACCTCTACCCTTACTTACTATAACCCTTCACCCTTCTTTATGCTCTATACTCCTAGTCGTTTATTCCGACATGACATTAACTTCGATAGATTCAATTTTAAAAGGCTCCATGATAAACTACCTTTATTACGTCATTCGTACATTCATTACTTCATATAGATTGCAATATCCTATATAAGTCTCCGAATTAATCCCTATGCTTTTAATGTTTCCAGTCAGTCCCACTTCTGTAAAGGGCCAGATAATATGCTATGTTTTGCAGGCCATTTGCAACTATTTTATATATACCTCAATTCTTGGAACTGGGCTTAGCACCACTCCTTCATCCCTCACATTTTCCTTATTTCTGTCCACCACCATAGTTCACAATGTGCATTTAGTTAGATGGAGGTAGGCCTCCCCTGATAAGAGTTGGCATTGTATTGAAGATGGCTTGGGATGTTTAAGGGTTGTTTACAGGATTTCCTAGCTGGTCCCCTGGGTTTATCAAGTATTATTGGTAGAAACAGGATATATTATCTGACTCCCTTACTTAAAATCCTCATTAATTCCCTACTATCTGAAAATGAAATCCAAACCCCAGTCAGGAACTAAAACAGCTTGGTAATGGCTTCTGAAACATTTTTGGCTTTACTTCTTAATCAGTTAATGCAATTAATTTACTTAAAAAAGCAAAACACACCTTTACTTTCCCATACACTCAATGATACATTCCTCCATTAAATTGTTCACTTAGTCAGCAAATATTGAGTGGCGGCAACTACAATGCAGACATTGTTAAGGCAGCTACAAAAATATATGTAGCATAGTCTCTTTCTTCAAGGAACTCTCACAGTAATGTGGACAGACAAAGAAAAAAAAGTAAGTCTTTGGCAACTAACTGCAATAGAGGCATCACTTCTCAGAGCAGGAAATAGGGAACAATTCCTGTAGGGAGGTGACATTAAACTATGAACTGAAAATGGGTAAACAGTCATCATGCAAGAAGTTAGAGGAAGACATCTCAAGGCAGTATAAACGCATATGACAGGGTTCAATCATATGAGGCAGGCATGGGGAGATATAGCATATGCGTGAGTGGCATAATGTAACAGTGTGCACTGTAGAGCCAGACTGCTCGGGTTCAAATTCCAGTTTGGTCACCTATTAACCATGCAGACATAGCCAAGTCACTTTGTCTCTGTTCCTCATCTGTAAAATGGTAATAATAATAGCATTCATATCAAAGAATTTTCATGAAGATAAACAAATTTATAGTTGGCACATTATAATAACAAAATACACATTGAATATTAATATTATTTTAATTGTCATCATTATCACGACTTTGGAGTCTTCAAGTAGTTCAATATGGCTAAGGGATGGAGTATTAGATGTATGATACCATGAATGGTCTTATACACAGGCTGTAACATTTGGAATATATCATCTCCTATGTTTGGTTGTGAATAATCAGTGTCCAGGCTGCAATCTGGAACAATTATATTGGAATCTCTGAGGGTGAGATCTAAACATCACTGAAGCTTTCCAACTAACTCCGGTGTGAGGCCAAGATTGAGAACCACAGAATTAACTAGAAGCAATCTTCCTCCTGAAAACTACTGTAACACTTACCATGTAACTTTGAGGGTACATATCTAATATCAAATGAGTTTTAAAAATACACATTCCTAATTTCCACAGAGTTTTTGGTTCCATGGATGTGGATTGAATAGCGTCAAGGGTATTTATTTTTAAAAAGTATTCCAGGTTATTCTGATGTAGGTGACATGCCTATGAGACTGCATAACACTGTATATCATATGGCACAGAGCATATGGTGCCTGGTTTTGTAATTGTTTTGTACATTTTTACCTTCTTTATAAAACAGCCATTTCCCTAACAGCAGGGGTCAAGTCTTAAGCACCAGAAATTCTGGGCCACACATACACATACATACTATTATCTCCTTACGGAGGAGATTTTATAGTAGTTCTGTGTTTCATTTATTAGAGGAAAAAGACAGTTCTCCAGTGACATTTTCCGAATCCTAAATGTCCCAGTGGTTGTTTTCAATATATTTTGTCAGCAGATAAAACTACTGAGACTATTTAGTGTTAAACAAATGAGTGATGGATAGCTTATTAATTATTTCATAGATTGCCTCCAGTATGTATTGCCATTCTCAATTTTCACAATTCTCTAAGGGTCCTGACAAGCCTGTCTAAAATATTATTATTCGACACGTTTCCTGGGTAAACTTATTCTTTCTGACAACATCCATATTTTCATTCAATAGAAGCCTCATTCAAAATAATTCTTCATACCAGGACTAACTAAATTCAAGTTCTGTATTAGTATATAAATTTAGTGAGAGAATCCCAAGGTTATGCTGAGAATCACATTTTTATCTCTACTTTATTCTTAAATAATCAGCCTGAAATATAGAACTTTATAATTTCATAACTTCTCCACATGAGTAGTACCCAACAAAACAACAGCAATTATTTACTTTCTCCTGTTTAAGTCTATGAAAAAGTAAAAAATAATCATAAAAGGCAGCAGCTATCACAAGCAATCAGAAGTCTCACAGTCATGTATTTTGAGAACTGGAGAATAATATAGAAATCATAAACTCTATTTCCTTATCTCTGTTGAAATATCCATTTAAAAATTATTTCTGATGGGCAGCCCTCCATTTTAGTTTATCAGTATTTGTAATGCTCTCAAACAACACAGTCCATTTATGGGAAACATATTCCTGAAATATAACTTAAATTTTATCGTTCACATTCTCTTCTAAGCTTACTTACTGGCTGTGCCTTTTAACCTTCTGACACACATCCCAACCTGAGTCACATGTAGCTCAAGAGTCTATAAAAAGCCACTGACTCTGTCTGCTAATTGGTAGATGAATTACTTCTGGCATGTCTGCTTCTTACCTCTTGTGTCAAATCTTCTCCTGAGTCAAGCCCTCTTGGGCACAATTTGCTTTGTATCCAGAGTGTCTCTCTTTTCCTGATCTCATTTGGATCTAATGCTTATTTGGAGGGTTCCTACCATGAACTATTTAAAGATGCTGTGACCCTAACCCACCCAAGGCTGTCTGAATACCACACCACCTTGGTCTGAGTCCAGAGTCTCAGATCACCTGTCAATGAAAGAGGGATTAGCAGAGGAAAATATTTAACTTGTCTTCTGTCTGACAGCTTTGGAATGGTTTAAAAACAGTTATTTTTCTTACACATTAACACTCTTTTCTTTGAAGTTTCAACAGTTTTTCACTAAACACAGTGCTGTAGTTTGGATGTTTGTCTCTGCCAAACCTCATGTTGAAATGTGATCCCCAATGGTGGGCCTAACAGAAGGTATTTGAGCCAAGAAGGTACATCCCTCATGAACAGAATAATGTCTCCCCTCAGGGGTGAGTGAGTTCTTATTCTATCAGTTCTCAAAAGAGCTGGTTGTTTAAAAGAGCCTAGCATCTCCCTGGCTCCCCTGTGCCTTGCATCATGAGTGGAAATAGCCCGAGGCCCTCATCAGATGTCCAGTCTTGAAATTCCCAGCCATAAGAATCCTGAACCAAATAAACCATTTTTTTCTTTATATTACCCAGTCTTACGTATTCATTCCTTTATAGTGACCCAAAATTCACTAAGACTTACATTTTCCAAATATTTTGTATACTGATCAGTAAGCTCTGGGGTAAGATGACTTGTAAAATGAGATTATCAAATCCACTTGAAAGCTCTATCTGCACTATCGGCACTTACAACTCAACATGACACAACACCAGCACTATTGTCTTGACCACAAATCTGTTCCTAACATTTCTATGGGATTTACCAAATTAACAGCCATACTTGTTCCAAATTAAATTGCCAGGATAACGTTCACTGTTCTCAGGTGCTTCCTCTAGTAAGGTCCTAACTGTTCTCACTGCTTCCTCTTTGTTCCATTCAATCTATTTTCAAACCAGTAGCCAGAGAGATGCTGTTAACAAACAAGTCAGACCATAACACTTATCTGATCAAATTTCTCCAATGTATCTTATGTGCCATGAAGTAAAAACCAAAGCCTTTACATTTCACTGGCCTTACCCAGGAGATGCACTCCAGCACCTCTCTGACCTTGTCGCCCACTCACTCAATCCCCCAAGCCCCGCTGGCCCTGACATTCTTCCAACATGCTGCTTCTGTCTCCAGGTACTTGTTCTTGCCATTCCTTCAAACAAGAAAGACTATTTCCAAAATATCCCAGGGGACTCTCTCACGTCCTTCAGGTCTTTACTCAAACATCACCTTCAGAATGAGGCATTTTCCCATCACTTTACATAAAATTGCATATCCCCCCGCCACCGAAATCTCACACTTCGTATTCTCTCTTCATTGCTTTGTGTTTTTCTGTAGCATTTATTTTTTTTCATGTATTCTAAGTTGTATTTGTGGGTTTAGTTACTTATCTTTCTCTCTTCCTCTTTATATATAAGGTCTTTAAAAGCAGGGATTTTTGCACAGTTTTGTTCACTATTTTATCTCCATTACTTGCCAATCAATGGATATTGGTTAAATGAATACCTTTTCCGTGTACAAATATTAGAGCTCTAATGACCCCTGTGGTTTTTCTCACATCAATCCCACCCATCACTAATGTCACAGCTCAGAATGAAATTATATTTTGTTAGAATTATTGTCTTCCTTACAATGTCTCTCACTAATCTAATACATCACACATTCTCCTGCAAGAATAATCTTTATGTTCGATTACATTCAATTCAATTGCTTAATAAATGAAGCCCCAAATCTGTAACATGGCATTCAAGATACTTTTAATTTGATCCCTAGATATCACATTTAAGCCATTTGTGACTAGGTATCTCAATTTCTCACCTCTATGACTTTGTTCACATGCAGTGTCTTCTACCTGCAATCATTCTCACTCTACTCCCTGTTTACTAAACCCTACCCTTCCATCGAGCCACAGCCTAATTACTATACTCTTAGTGAATTATTCTCCCAGTCAAAAATAACCTTCTCAAAAGATTCAGCCTTAGCATGACTCGATATGCTTGTCATAACTTTTCTATTAGTTTTCAAGCACTTTAACGGAAGCATCAAAATAAATCTTCATCTTGGGCAGACATTATGTTTGTTTTATTGAATTATTTATATGTTCTATATTTGAATTCTTCTTGATTTTAACAAAACTGTTTTCTATGTTTATCAACTGTATTGATCAAACTAAAACATGATATTTCTATGAAGAGAGCTCTAGAATATATATTTGAAAATTCTATTAAAGTAGACATTGATCCATTATTGAACAATCCTGGAACTTCATTTATCAATAATGCCATTGTGAATGACTGCCAACTGTCTTGCTCAAATTAACATCAACTACAGCATTTCTCCAGTATTTCCTTCAGAAGGAAAATAATCCATGCCTTGATATGGATTTTAGTGCAATTATTGCCCCAATATTCATTGATTCTTTCATTCCAACTGAAGTTATACAACCCACTTATTTAGTACTCTGTACTACTCTTTTATAAATATTAATATTTTACAAATATTAGATTTCAAGCAAATTTCACTGTAGATTTAATTTTAAAAAGGTAATCTGTACAAAGTTTTTCTACTTCCAGACTTCAAGCACATAATATAAACTACCCATCCCTTATATAAGATGTGGATAGTAATTCCACTTTTCTTCTGGTTTCTTATATCTTACAGAAATTTAATATTAAATAAATCAATATGTTTAGTATTTTTTAATAGCTTATCTTGCCAGGTCTTGATTCAGAAACCCATATACACCCTATCATTATACTATATACAAATTCAAATCCAGGTTGATAAAATACTAATATCAAAATCAAATACTTAAAAACATTTAAAAGAATATACTATCTATGATGATAGGGTACACATGGATTTCCTAAACAAGACTGAGAAAAACACATTATGAATAAAAAGTTTAAAATGAATTATTCATTTAGATAATTTATGTATTAGTTTTTTAGTAATAATATACATTTAGCTATTTTAGTATTGAAGCTTCTCATCTATGCAAATGGTAATTTATTTAAATATTAGTTTTTGATCTTTAATAAAGTTGTGTGATTATTTTCTACAATTTTTGCAGGACATTTTTCCTAGGCCTCTATGCTTTTTAACGATATTATTAAATGTAATTTTCTTTCAATTATAATTTTAATTGTTTCTTGCTGATAGATAGAATTACCACTGGCTTTTGTAAACTGATTGTGTTCAGTGATATGCTGAATTCTATTATTGATTTGGATAGCTTATTGCTTATCTTGGATTTTCTATACAGATAATAATATGTATAAATAATGATTGTATTTCCTATCCATTCTTAAATGTTTTCCATCTGTAGAACGAGGGCATCAAACAAATTGCTGAACAAAATAGCAGTAGTGGACATCTTGTCACATCTTTCAATTCATCTAAACTTTCACAATGAATTATGCATTTTGAATATATCCTTTACTGTTTTAAGGACATTGTGTTCTATTTTTACTTTGCCAACAGTTTTTACCATGAGTAGGTGTTAAAATTTATCAAAGGATTTTTCTCTGCATCTATTGAGATGATCATATTTCTCCTTTAATCGGCTAAGGTGATGAATTATATAAAAAGATTTTATGTTAAAATATCCTTCAATCCATGGGATAAATCCAATCAGGTCATGCTGCATTAGTTTTTGCACATTATTGTGCTTAGGCTTCTGTTTTCTTTGGGACTATGATGTCTTTGTTCAAATATAAAAATGGCTTGATTTGTCCTTTTTATACTACCCCTGTGCAGATTAGGTGTTAAGGTTATACTAGCTTTATAAGTTAGGAAGAATCTCTCTTTTTCTAATCAATAGAGGAATTTGCATAAAACAGAGATTTTCTGTGTCTTGAAGACTTTAATACTTCCCTAGAACATTAATTTCCAGACTCCTGGTTATCTGTTTTACACTATGTTTTCAAATCTTCAATATTTCCACCTCTCAACACTCTCAGCACGTTACTTTGCTTCTTATTGTATTGTGAGAATGAAAGAAATAAAAAAGAATGGCCACAAAAGCTCACCATCATTTGAAACCACACATTTACATATGTACCCACCATTTCAAAAAGGAGAGTGGTCAAACATTGCTGACAAACACATGATCATTTTTAAATCACTACTTTTCAAAAAACGGACAAAGTATGTTGTCTCTGTGTAATGGGACTATGAGGAATTGGTAGTTTTCACTATATTTTATAAAATTTCCAAAGCAATGAAATTAGATATTTCAGTTTCAGATATTTATCTATTTTTGTGTAACTTATGATGATTTCTTTTGAGTATCTAACTAGCTTTCTTTTTATGTAGAAGAGGAACAATCAATCTTTCTTTCTTTTTATTGAAAGAAAGAACAATTTTCTTTCTTTCCGAGGAAGGAAATTAAAAAATGAAATGAGAAAAGCAGTTTAGAGCTTTGTACACTTCACAAAGAGACTATGTCAGAGAAGTGTTGATTATGTGATTTTTGCTCTATGCTATTTATGGCACTTTATCCTTTTGTGACATACTAATCCTTCTTAATCATATTGCAATTAGCTTTGCATGTAGCCATTTGTCAGGGAGATAATCTTGACTGAACTATATACTGATACAAAATACCAGCATTAGGTATTTTCTTAAAAATGCTAGATTTGAGAAAGAGAAACTATGTTTTTTAACAATGCATTACTGAATTTTATCTTCACTAGATGATATTTTAGATCACTAAATATCACTAAGTCTTAAAAACAGCAGTTTATTAAAATATTTGCACCCACATTTAATTACAGACTAAGTTCAAAGTGCCTCATAGAATATTAGATATTAAAATATATCAATAACTACATATTTGAATTTAAACTTATTCAAGTTGATATAATACTTCACAATAAAGTTTCCTTCTACAAATTTATCCGTATGAGAAGAGTTCTTTTCCTTAGACTTTCTAAAGATGGATTTTTATTTGAGTTAGACAAAGTTCTTTGTATTTATCTTGATGCATATACTTTAAGTTTAAAAAAAAGTTGAGGTGACCAAGTTTTTATGGTTTACCTCCACTTTTTTAAATTCCATTTACTGTATCTCTGTATTCTAATGTACAGTTCAACAATTATTTGAAAGTCAGAAGCCAACAGAGTCTATGTCCCGCATACAAATCCAGAGATTTTTTTTTTTTCCTAGAATGCAGTTGTTTGGTTAATTGATTCCTTTCTTTTTTATCCTCTCCTTCAATGTTTCTTTTCTCCTTTTTATTGTTTTGTTCCTTCCCAATTTTATTTGTTAAACATTGTGATGGGTATCTTTATGTTAGGCTGGGTTTTAAAGAACTAAGCAAATAAGAAGGCCACGGTTGGTAAAATCTGAGAACATTAATAGCAATGCATTCCTCATCACTTATCAGATGTTTCACCTTAAGAAAGTTGTAGGATAATTCTAATTATCATTTTCTTGTGCAAAAATGGTTTTGAGACTTCATGCCTTTCACAACATAGAGGGTCAAATGCAATCATGTCTGTAAAAGCACAAAGCACCAATACTGGCATACATAGGTTGATTAATCAAAAGTTAATTTCATTTTCTTCCTTGGAGTGTTTGATTAATGAAGAAATAATGACATCAAATGTGAAATATTATAAAGCTGTGGTATAAACAAGATACTGAAGAAACACTGAAGAAAGAATGCCTAAATTTTTCTGCAAAAACAAATTATAATATTTGGCTGAATCCTAAAAGGTAAAAAGGACTTTGTCACATGTAGAAAGGCTGAGCAGGTATTCTAGGTTCAGAAAGCATCATGTGCAAATTTATGAAGGATAAAACTCTACTGACTGTATGGAGATCATCCATTGGCTGAAAGGTCATACATTGGAGAAATAGAGAGAGATGATGTAGGAAAATAGTCTATGAAGAACCATGAGTGCCCTGCCAAAACATTTAGTTCTGCATATATCTGTGATTTCTAACCAGTGTGGATAAATGCCTTCAGCCATCAAGGCTTTTGGGCAGGGTCTGGGGCAGCCCTTGGGGTCAACCACTTCTAGCAATAAATACAGGCATGAGGACCTCAGTGTGCTGAACAGACATATTTCTTTGTATGACAATATATTCAAAAGCCTGGGAAACATCTCTATAGATCTTAAAATAAATACTTTGGTTTTTATACTTGCTAAATTTTAGATGTTTCCTATCTTGACTGGTATTAGAAAAGGCAACGATCACTGAGGAGTCAGACAAGCAAAAGCCCTAACTAAAGATTACGCAGGTCACCCAGGGTGGGAGGGTAGAGTGAAGTGATCCAGCTGTGGAGCCTGCTTTGAAAAGGTCCACAACACTGCAACTTCTGCAGTTTGGTACAAGATCAGTTAGAGTTCTCTTAGTATTTCCTGAAGAGCATCAGCATAGAAAATGCCCTTATTCTTGGCAAGGTCTTCCCGGGTTCCTGATACATGAAGTGACCCACTGATGTTTTCCAAGTGTCCATTATATTCCTGCTCAGAGGATTAAGGTATCTTTCTGGGACATGTGGCCTTATAAAGTTCCAGGAGAGAATGGGCAGCTCAGGTTTGGATACACACAGCTGACTACCTGTCCCTACCAAGGAAGAGTTGGCCTGTGTGTAGAGCTACCACTGAGACATTACATCTTCTCTCTGGTCCTACATTAGGATTGAGGCCTTAGCTACCTTTCCTTTGGTTCAGGAAATACAGAAGGGAAGACCACTGGGTCAATTCCACATATTTAAGGATTTCAAAAACAAAGCATAAAAGTTCAGACTTTCTTTCCTGTGGGGGAAAAAAGAATGATAGGATTAAACAAAAGAGATAAAATACAAGATCAGAGAATTACTTACATGAGTCAGTGGTTTGCAGTAAGAGAGTTGCTTTACTTTGTCACTCTGTTGTTAAAGCTACCTTTCTGCTACCTAGTCTGCTCTAAGGGCTCACCTGCTGAGATCAAGCTGGCAGGGAGCTACAGTGCCAGGCCAAGTCACCACAACAGGCTCTAGACTGCCTGCTGCAGAGAATGTGAGTGGTTAGGTGGTGGTCAAGATTTTATTTTGAACGGTTTATACATGGGGCAGTATGTCTGATCTTCTTGCTCCGATATGGATGGCGCTAAGTGTATGCTTTTCTACTCACAGCCTGGTGAGAGATTTAAAAAGTCCACAGTCCATCCTCTGAGTAACCTTGCCTGCTAGAAAGCAGGGGAGTACTCTAATGGTTGGAACCACAGCTAGATCTACAGGGAGGCAAGCACCTAGCATTGATTTCGAGTCCTAAGAGAGTTCTGAGACATGGAGATGTGTAACAAATATTAGCGATAGGCACAATCCTCTTCAATGGTGAGAGTTAGGTGCTCAAAATTTCAATAATTTGGGCTAAGAACCACACTATATTAGGGCATTTTTGCATTGTTGGAAAGAAATACCTGAGTGTGGGTAATTTATAAAGAAAATAAATTTAATTGGCCAACAGTTCTGCAGGCTGTACAGGAAGCATGATTCTGGGCATCTGCTCAGCTTCTGATGAGGTCTCTGGAAGCTTAAAATCATGGCAGAAGGTACAGGGGAAGCAGGCACATAACATAGCAAAAGCAGGAGAAAGGGAGAGAGCACAAGTGGGAGAGGGTGCCACCTACTTTTAAAGGACCAGATCTCATGAGAACTATCATGAAGACAGCATTAAGCCATTAATAAGGGATCCACCCCCATGACCCAATCACCTCCCACCAGGCCCCAGTTCAAGCACTGAGGATTACAGTTCAACATGAGATTTGGGCGGAGACAAATATGCAAACTTTATCACACGCTACCTCAGGAATGGGATCCAGATCTTTGATATTATACCTTGGATAACTATGACGTATCTCTAGGACCAGGGCCACTAAGGTTTGTCTCACTGAGGTATCAGATACTGACATGGTTTGGATTTGTGTCCCTACTCAAATCTTAAGTTGAATTGTAATTTGTAGTGTTGGAGGAGGGGCCGAAGGGGAAGTGATTAGATCATTCAGGAGGATTTTCCCTTGCTGTTCTAATGATAGTGAGTGAGTTCTCAGGAGACCCGATTGTTTAAAAGTGTGCAGCTCTTTCCCTTCACTCTCTCTCCCTTTTTATCTGGCCACATAAGACGTGCCTGATTCCCCTTCATCTTCTGCCATGACTGTAAGTTTCCTAAGGCCTCCCAGCTATACTTCCTGAGGAACTGTAAGTAAATTAACCCTCTTTTCTTTATAAATTATCCAGTCTCAGGTAGTCTTTTAATAGCGATGTGAGAATGGACTATAAGTTGATATAGGTGCCAACTCAGTAATTAAAAAGGCAAACATTGGCCAGGCGTGGTGGCTCACGCCTGTAATCCCAGTACTTTGGGAGGCCTAGGTGGGCGGATCACGAGGTCAGGAGATCGAGACCATCCTGGCTAACACGGTGAAACTCTGTCTCTACTAAAAATACAAAAAAATTAGCCAGGCGTGTTGGTGGGTGCCTGTAGTCCCAGCTACTCGGGAGGCTGAAGCAGGAGAATGGCATGAACCAGGAGGCGGAGCTTGCAGTGAGCGGAGATCCCGCCACTGCACTCCAGCCTGGGCAACAGAATGAGACCCATTCAAAAAAAAAAAAAAAGGCAAAAATCTGGATTGAAATACAGTCAAACATAAATATGTGGATTTTGAAACCGGCAGTCACAGAAAGGACACCTTTTTATAGGAGGTTTATATCTGAGTTATAACAGGGCAAAATTCTCCTAAATGACACAATTCACCTTACAGCATTGTAAGAGAGCAGTCAGTGCTTCCAGGAATAATGTCCAATAGACTCAAAATTTTCAGTTCCATCTATACACTCCAGGCTTTAAATCAGAAGGACAGGACTGGCAAAACCAGGAAAGATATCTGATTTCAAGTGATAAATAGTCAAGTGGCAATTACATACAAATAGGGGATAAATTCTGTAAAAACAGGTGTATCTGTAATGCTGTGAGAATGCACAGGAAGACTGAGAAAACTGATCCCACCGAGTGGGAATAACTGATTTCATTGTTTTTGACTAGGACTCTTAGTACAGAGGAAAGAAAACAAAAGAAAAACAAAAACTACAAACAGTATGCTAATTCATCTCAAACTCGTATAAACAAGCAAAAATAGAAATAAGTACCTAGGGACGAAGAAAATAAATGAAAAAGATTGTCTGGATAAGGGTAAAGATTATTATAATTTTTGAGTAAATAGGTCCTTTGGTGTTACATTCCTTGTAAAAGTGTCAGTATTAAATTCTAAACATCAGAATTAACAATATTTTCACCACTGATATGTAAAATTTTGAATCTACGGGCATACATGGTAAGAGGAGAGGGCAAATGGTTAATTTCCTCACTCCATGGTAAACAACTGCATCATTGCTTTGCTGTTGCAGATTATGAAACAAATTATCTCTTAAGAATTTGACATAGACAAAGCATAAAACTATTTTATTTCAGGAATCATCTCTAGGGAGAATATGAATGCTTGGATCATTATAGCTATGTTAAAATCAATTTGGATTGATCAGAGAAAGAGAGTTGAAATAATAATATAGAAAACACTTGAAGGAATTCAAGTTCCCACAACATGAAGAATTCATAATAAGCTTTTCTATCCTTAAGAGCAAAGGCCATGATAAATTGAAAATGGCTTGCACACCTTAATAAAGCTCTATTATCTTTTGTTTGTTTCTTACTTTAAAAACCCATTTTGATATGAAATCTCAGATATAATGAAGTTTTTTATGTTATGAAACATGATCTATATTTAGGATACTAATTCAAAGTCCTTCTCAGAAACCCCATTTTATAATACTAACTCTTTTATGCTGAATATATTTCAGTGTCTCTCCATACTTGAGACTTAAGACACACAGGGAAAGTATCTAAAATTAATTTAAAATAAATGCAATAAGAGTTAAGAATGCTTAAATCCAGGATTCCAAGTGGACATCAAGAATTGAGTGCTGATAAATATATGTATTTGTAATAAATAGCAAAATTATCATTATTATAATTAATCATAATTATCATTATTATATCACATGATTTATAATTATCATTATTATAATTAGGAGGTATGGTTCTCACTCATTTTAACTATGATTCTTCTTACTGAAGTCAATAGTATGTTTCAAACAACAGGATGATAGGTCCAGTTTTAAGTTGTTCAGTTATTTTTCTCAGTTCTGAGTCATGTTTCTCCTTCATTATCTTCTGCACTTTTATTGAACTTAGCAGTATAAAGGTTACGAGGGCTCACTCTGAGACTATAATTTGCTCATTGTCCAATTATATTACAAGGACTTACTGCCTAACAACTAACTTCAAAGTGTCCCCTTGCTGCAACAAAACATCAGGATGAAAAGCTGTAAACTTGTAGCAAACAATTGTCAGTTTTCAAACTCTTTACTGCCGAATACATGTAAATTTTACAAAAACATTCATTAAAAAACCTTACTTCTCCAGAATATTTGAAATTGCAAGCTAAAAGTAAAATGCCCCAAATTAAGAGATTTTAAAAGTCAAACAAAACTCAAATACCCATAATATTCCACTTTCTCCCAATTAAAAAAAAAGTTCCATGACTCTCATAATCTATTCCAACTAATTATATATCTTCTACATAATTTTGCTATGGATGCTAATTTACTTCTTCATTTCTCATTCATTCTTCAATCTACTCCAACAGGCTTGTGTCTACCACTCTCCAAACTGTATTTTAAAGTCATCTGAATTCTATAAATTGCAATTCCGATGAACCACTCTCAAACTTCATTTTAACTCACGTTTTTGAAGCATTCTATGTAGTTAAACATGTTTAAACTGTTTTTCTCCCTTCATACTTCCTACACTATCATTTTCTCTCCTTTACTAACTCCTTTCTAGTCGTCTTCTTCCTAAATGCTTATGGTTTGCCAACTTATTTGTTGAGTCTTAGGCCCTCTTGTTTTCCTGCCCTCCCTAACTGAGCACATCCATTGCCATATTTTGTCTATGCTGTTGATAATAAGATAAACAATTCCAGTCCATTTAGGCTGCTATGTACAACTCATTTAAATGTCTCACTGCAGAATTTTTTCAGTTTCAAAATGGCATCAAGAAAGCAAGTTGGTTCAATCCCCAGAACAGAAAACCAAAACCAAATGTACAGTGCCTAGATTACCACCAGAAATATCTGAGAGTCAAATTTGAAGAAGTGAGTTCCTGGGGCTACAGAAAAGTGAAACAACTCTGAACACACAGGAAGGAAATCAGAATTCAATATCTGCCATGCCCTTCCCTCCAATCTGCTTGACACCTAGCAGGTGGAACATTTCCCCCCGACTCACAATTTCCACGCTGGAAAAAAAGTAAGACTGAAGTAGACAACCAGCTTCCCCACAGGGCTCCCTGACAGAAGTCTGTTCCCTCCTAAATCCAAAGGAAGCACTGCAAGTGTCTGAAGACACATATATTTCTGAGGACAGCCAGAGACAAAGGGGGACGATGGGACTACCACCCTCAGTCCTGAAAATTCTGCTCTTTAAATCAGATATGGAAGCAACCTCATTGTCCATCAGTGAATGAATGGATAAAGAAAACGTGTCATATATACACAACAGACTATTATTCAGCCAAAAAATCATGTCATTTGCAGCAACATGGATGGAACCGTACATCACTATGTTAAGTCAAATAAGCCAAGTACAGATAGACAAATACTGCATGTTCTCACTAATAATTAGAAGTGTAAAAGTTGTACTTAAGGAAAACAGAGAATGGACTGGTAGTTACCACAGCCCAGGAAGAACAGGGGGAGAGGGGATGAAGAGGGGTTGATTAATCAATGATAACAAACACCATCAAAAAAGAAATAAGACTTAGTATTCAAAAGAGCAGCAGGATTATTATAGTTAACAATAATGTATTATGCATTTCAATATAGCGAGATGAGAATAATTTGAATGTTCCTAGCATAAAGAAAAGATAAATATTTAACATGAAAGATATCCCAATTACCCTGAGTTGATATTTGTACATTATATGAATGTATAAACACATCTCATGTACTCTCAAAATATATACATTATCTATCAATAAAAAAATTGCAACCCTTAAACATGTTTGGCACTCCCAATAAATAAATAAATAAATGCCTCACTACAATTTCACATTTAACATTCTCACAATGAAACTCATTTTTTCCTAGTTTTTCACTATCTTTTGCCATCATATCCTTGTTTTATCATACTTTCTCCTCTTACTTAACATTCAATCCTTCTGCGAACATTATTTTCCATGCCCTGAATTACCACATTAAATCATCTGCAAATATTAGCTTAGAAATATATCCTCTTGTATGTTACTGCCTTTATTCTGTCCAACATGACATGTCAACCAGTATGTGACAATGGTTTAACTTGTTTCCTGTTTCCTTTCTTTCCTCTTATGATCCGCTATCCTCTTTTCAAATTATATCACCTTCCACTCTCAGCATTTATGATCCTTTAGTGTTTTCCCACTGCATGTAGAGCAAAACCCAAACTCTCAAGTATGGCATTTAATCTTGTGTGATCTTACCTTTCTTTTCAACTTTATCTCTTCCCTCAATCACCTTTACTCACTATACTGCTGACACATCAGTATTCTATTGCAAATGTCAAATATATCCAAATATATCCTGCCTAAAAGACTGCATATGATGATATTCTCTCTGCTGATGTACTTTATTTGTAGCCCTTTCATATTTGTTCAGGTTTCAGTCAAACTGTCATCTACTAAAAGAAGTCCTTCTTGACTATCCGAAGTTTAGACCTCCAGTTATCCCGTGTTTTATAAGTTATAAAAATTTCCAAGAGTTAATGTGATTTGTATATGTTTGTATTTGTGTGCATGTGTATACTTCCCACATTGAAATACAAGGTCCTTGAAAGCAGGGACCATGTATGTATTCCCATTTTGTTCTTAGTAAATAGCATAGACATGACACATAGTAAGTGCTTTAATAAATTTGGTTAAGAAAATTCACTAGTTTGTTCAACTTTTAAGTCAATGGTAGTTTTAATTTTTTTTTAATAAACAAATATTTTGCATCATTAGTATACCTGAAAAGGAAGGGGTCTGACTTTTTGAACCTCTCATATTAGTCCATCAATGGCCATGGGATTCTCCAGGGGATGGCAGGTCACATAACTGACCTAGTAGTTCCCAGACAATGGCAACTTTTAGAGAAGGGAGCAGTTGTGAGCTATTAGCAGCCAACAATCAGCACTGAGGGATGGGTATAATGGCTCAGTAATGAAATACGGGAAGATGATCTAAAGTGCCCATTACCTATACCTTTTCATTTAATGATTGTTAAAATCATCTAGGAAGATTATTAACCATATTTTATGGTGATGAAAGTAAATGTAAAATGTTAAGTCATTAGTTCAAGAGAAAACTCCAGCAAAGGGTACTGCCTAGAATAGAGCTCAAGAATGTCACTTTAAAACCAGGACTCTTCTCCTTTGAATTGAATCCTTCTTTGTGTATACAAAGGGACTCAAACAGAAGAAAGTCCAAGTTGGGAGGAAAAAAAACCAATTGACTTAGTTGCCAGTGTCATCTTTTTAAGCTAGGTAAGAAAACTGCCAGAAAGATTAAAATGCAAAAAACACTCACAACTCAGTTTTTAATAATGATTTTGCTCTGCTCATCATGAAGAAAATAACTATATTAATAATGGAGATAATAATAGTTATTATACTATTTGGTGTTTCTTATATGCTTTTCTTTGAAATATTTGAAAGCATTTTCATATTTAGTCCTCCCTTTGGCCTAATACTATTTCTATAAAATAGGAATGGGCCAAAAATGGAACAAGACAGAAACTGATTTAAAGAATCAATGACATAATTCACACTTTAGTTTTCAGATCACCATTTATCTTAGTCTGTTTGGGCTATAAAAAAAAAATCATAGGCTAGGTGGCTTATAAACAACAAAAATGTATTTTTCACAGTTCTGGAGGCTGAGAAGCACAAGGTCAAGGCACTGGCATATTCAGTATTTGGTGAGGGCCTACTTCCTTATTCATAAATAGTTACGTTCTTGTATCCTCACAATGCAGATGGGAAAAGGAAGCATTCTGGAGCCTCTTTTATGAGGGCACTAATCCCATTCATGAGAGTTCATTTCTTCATGAGCTAATTACCTCTTAAAGGCCCACCTCCAAATATCATCACACTGAGAATCTGGTTTCCATATACGAATTTCTGGGGAAATACATTCTGTCCACGACACCCTAATTTTTGGGGAAATACATTCTGTTCACAACACCCTAATACAATAAATATTAAATGAAAGTGCTATCATATATTTTACCATAGCAAAGAAACATTCAGATACATTATAAATGACTAACATATCAAGATATATTATCAAGTCAAGGTAACTCAAGAAGCAGAGATCTCTGACAATAAATGCAATAAATGAAGAAACATCAATCTTCACAGGTAAGAAGTTGAAAATATAAAGAAAATGATTTTCAAACATGGAGTATGCTACAAAAATTTTACAATGTTGAAGGTCAAAATCTCAAAAATAGAACTATAAGTAGGAAATAATTTTATCATTAAGGAAATACTCAATAGCAAAGAATCAAAGAGCAAGCAATACTTACAATACTAGAAGGAGCATATCACTGTTTCAAAATATAGTTGAGGAGATATTGAAAAAAAAAGAAGAATGATAAGAGGGCACTATGTAAAAAGTGCCAGTGTCTATTAAAGTTATGTACCACCAAAACCTACTCATCTGTCCCATTTTACACAAAAGGGAAATTTTATCTGCAAAGTTTCCTGGTGAGAGACTTGCAGAAAAGGTAAGGTACTTAATTTAGCAAAGGAAAAAAGAAGACAGAGGAAAAGGGAGCTGAGAGGAGTTAAATAAAGTAACAATAAAAATTGCTAAAGTGTTTGTGCACTTTTCAGGAAAACGGGGTGGTTTTGACCTATAATAATGATCCTATATAAATATTTCACATGCTTCTAACAGGATTTCACTTATTTCTGAAAGGATTTTTGGAGAAACTCCAAATCACAATTGAGAGCAAAACAAAGTCAGGGTGTTAAAAAGAAGGAATAGGATTTAAATCTACTTTTAAATTATTCTTTGCAGTTTGGAGAATATTCTGGAAGTACTGCATGCAAAAATATGGCTATCATTTTATTTCTTTCAAAAGAATTTTTACCACTTAAACAATATAATGATAAAGGAAATTTTCAAACTGCTGTGTGAGGAACCTTAATTGCTCAGAGGTCTCAGAAAAATTCAAAAGGAAGTACAAGAGGACCTCTCCGTCTAACTGATTTATATATTGTAGTTCCATTTACAAACTCCTCATTAAAACAAATTTAGCAGGGTAATTTATGAGGTAATAATTATGCACCACACACATCTCTACACCCAAGTTCTAAGAAGTAGACAAGCTCACTAAAAAGATTATGCTAGATATTCTGGAAGGGGAAGAGAGGTTAGGAGAACTTTAGTGGCTACGGAAAAGGAGGAAAAAAGTTAGAGACTAAAGGGGTTACAGATGTAGTGGGGATATAAGCCCTGCTCTGTGGTTCCAACTCTGGATGATGGCAAGACATCAAAGGAATTGCTACCTGGAAGAACAAATAGGCTAGCTTCTAGGTACAGTGTACCTCATTCCCTCCAAAGATGGCCTCTCTCAGAGAGTGGTAGGAACATAGCAGATCTCTGAACGCTACAGGCTGGAATAGGGTCCAGTGTGAACTAATAGCAAATGATTTGACGAGTGTCCCTGACTCATAGGTATTAAGTGAGCCTTCAGCAACTCAAGTTAAATTTCTACCTTCTCAGCAAATAGGTAAAAAAATAGATTCAACTGATTTGGAGAAAGGAACGATATTTTTTGCACAGCTGAATATCTGGAACAAGATTCAAAACTACTGAAATAACCCACTCAGAAAAGAAAGTCGTTTTGCATGTCACTTTATCCTTCTGGATCACTCTATTGACAATTTCATGACAGCAAAACTCGTATGTCAAAGGGTAAGGATATTTTTGATGAACCTGGAGATGCAGTACCAAATAGCTTATCCAAAAGTCTGACCAATTGATCCTGCCACCATCTTCATAGATTTCAATGATAACAGTATTGTTAATATTTTGGTTTGTTTTCATTGTATTTTTTAATCCATTGGTTAATAAAAACAGTGCCTTCATATTTTCTCTATTTACTTCAAAACTAAAAAGGTGAAACTATTGTTCTTGTTCTTTAAATAAACTTTGATGAGATATGATTGCTGCAAAATGCAGCCAATTTGATGAATGCACAGTTTAATAAATTTTGATGAAACCACCAGGATAACAGAGTTACAAAATATTACTATCACCCCCATGAATTTCTTTGCCTCTTTGCAAATCATCCATCCCTATATACTCTGCTCCAGTTGACTACTGGTCTGCTTTCTCAGAATAGAATAGCTTACATTTTCTAAATATTTATGTATCATTCAGTATGTATTATTTTGTGCTTCAGTATGTACTTTTTTTCTAGCTTTTGTCTTTCAGCATAATTCTTATGGAGAATTAGTATTTATCTTACATAAATTATTTTAGGCCTTTTCCTCATTTATCTTCAAATAAATTTAAAAATGGTCTTTATTAAAATAAATTTATTAAAAACATCATGGGGGATTTAAACTTTTAAAAATTTTATGTAATTTATATGTAATTATATAATAATTTTTACTTTTATAACAATCTTACTGGAAGCTGTAATAAAAATGGAATTTAGAAAATAATTTTTACCAAATTACTGTTTATATCTAGATAACAATATTTTAACAAAGAAAATAATATTTACTAACTTTTGTGTCTAGATTTAAACAAAATGTAGAGTAGGCTATTCCATGCATATTAGAATTTTGTTATTTTGCAAGTGTTAACGTTAATTCCAATTTTTATATACTTAAATCGACATTCTAACTTGTTTTTATTTTATGAAATTCCAATATTTCATTTACTTCTTGTTTACAGATGTTTGAAGCTATTATATCCAATGATTAATAGAAAAAGGAAGACATATATTAACTCTGAGGTGAATGTTCATCTTTTTTTTTTTTTTTTTTGAGACGGAGTCTCGCTCTGTCGCCCAGCTGGAGTGCAGTGGCCAGATCTCAGCTCACTGCAAGCTCCGCCTCCTGGGTTTACACCATTCTCCTGCCTCAGCCTCCTGAGTAGCTGGGACTACAGGCGCCCGCCACTTCGCCCGGCTAGTTTTTTGTATTTTTTTTTTTTAGTAGAGACGGGATTTCACCGTGTTAGCCAGGATGGTCTTGATCTCCCGACCTCGTGATCCGTCCGTCTCGGCCTCCCAAAGTGCTGGGATTACAGGCTTGAGCCACCGCGCCTGGCCTGAATGTTCATCTTTAAGAAAAAGGTTTGTTTAGACTTAAAAACATTTAACAGATCAAGAATTAAACAAAAATTATCAAATGACGTAATGTTTATATTTTACTATCATCCTTAATATAAATATTTTTTAATGAGTTGCATTAATAAGAAATCATATTTCACTTATACCATTTTTAATTATAGCATCTTTTTTAGGATCTTAAAATCAAATGTCTATAAATAGCACGTGAATAATGATTTTCCAGCTTTAATAAACTGGAAAATCATCACCATTACTTTTTAAACTCTTTTAGAAATAATCTTTGATTGTGAAGATCATTGTACTTGTTCCTCAAAAATCAATTTTGCATTTTCTTCCTTGGAAAGAGAAAGAGAAAGGATATTCCACAGCTAACCACCATAGCAGATAATGTTTCTGAATGTTTTAAGTAATCACAACTATAACTTCCCATTTTGATACCCATAGTGATCATACCACCTATTAAAGAAGACGAAAGAAAGGAAGACACTTTTATTGAGTTCCTATTATTACCAGTTCACTATATTCAATATTTAATCTATATTGTCTCACTTAATCCTCCCCAAACAGTCGTAAAGCAGAAATATTATCTTCATCTTGCAAATGGGGAAACTGTTATTTAAAGTGGTTAAATAAATTCTGCAAAATCACCAGGGAAATTAAAGCAGCAATTTAGTTCTGCCCTCTATATAGCTAGTTACTAAATCAGTCTTTGGGTTTCTCCTCTCTATATAAACAAAACCAGTTTCTTCAGTCACTTCTAGGTGGTCCAATCAAGTATTGTTAATCCTACCCTCCATATGCTTTTATTTTCCACTTGTGGAATTTCAAAATAAAACATCAAAATTCTTAAATGATGCCAAAGTTGTTTAAAATGCCAGACAGTAACAAAAGAAAATTTGGCCACTGACAGTTTTAAAGGGAATTCTAGACACAATCCCACCTTGGGGACCAGGATATGGGAATTAAGAGTAAGTCTGAAAGAAGAAAATTTGTGTCCCGATTGCATATCATTCTTGATTAAAAGCTATTAGAAACAGAAACAGGTCATCAGTAAGATAATTGACTCCAACCACCTAATAGTAGTTACGGCCACAAAGGGATGTTAATAAAAATAGACTTTTTTTTTTTTTTTTTAAAGGCAGTATGCCTCTGGGAAAGAACTATTTCCTCACAGTTATAAAAGGAACTGAGACCATTATAAAGCATTAGAAGTTTGAGTTCGGGACATTAAACAAATTAAACAAGCAACTGGATTCACTTATTTTCAGACAGAGACTTCATTAACCTGTTAATGTTTATTCATGCCAATTCTTGGCAGACTAAAAACAGCTAAAATTCTACTGAGACTAGTATTCTTCAAGAAGAATCAACACTTTCTATCGGAAAAAGTAGATTTTGTTTCCTTTTTTCCCTTGGAAGTATTTTTTTCCTCGAAAGTGGTTTATCTTCCAGTAGCTACTCTTTTTTAACATCTTAATTTTAGGGTTACAGCTGCAGTTTTATTACAAAGGTAAACTTATGTCATGGGGGTTTGTTGTACAGATTATTTCATCACCCAGGTATTAAGCCTAGTACCCATTACTTGTGTTTCCTGATCCTCTCCCTCCTCTAACCCTCCATCCTCTGACAGGCCCCAGAGTGTATTCTTCCCCTGTATGTGTCTATGTGTTCTCAAAATTTAGCTCTCACTTACAAGTAGGAACATGTGGTATTTAGTTTTCTGTTCCTGTGTTAGTTTGCTAAGGATAATGGCTTCCAGCTCCATCCAAATCCTTGCAAAGACCATAACTGCATTCCTTTTTATGGCTACTTAGTATTCCGTGGTGTACATGTACCACGTTTTCTTTATCCAGTGTATCACTGACGGGCATTTAGATTGATTCCATGTCTTTGCTATTGTGAACAGTGCTGCAATGAACATACACATTCATGTGACTTTATAATAGAATGATTTACATTCCTTTGCGTATACAGCCAGTAATGGGATTACTGATTTGAATGGTATTTCTGTCTTTAGGTCTTTGAAGAATCACCACACTGTCTTCCACAATGGTTGAACTAATTTACACTCTCACCAGCAGTGTATAAGATTTCCTTTTTCTCCACAACCTTGCTAGCACCTGTTATTTTCGACTTTTTAATAGTAGCCATTCTGACTGGTGTTAGGTGGTATCTCCTTGTAGTTTTGATTTGCATTTCTCTAATTACTGGTAACGTTGATTTTTTTTTTCATGTGAGTATTGGCCACATGTATGTCTTCTTTTGAAAAGTGTCTATTCATGTCCTTTGCCTACTTTTTTATGGGGTTGTTTTCTTGTAAATTTCTTTCAGTTCTTTACAGATGCTGGATATTAGACTTACAGCCAAGTCACAGACATTTGCCACTTACAACTGCCACACACAAAAAAGACGAAAATACTTAGGAATACAGCTAAGTAGGGAGGTGAAAGATCTCTACAAGGAGAACTACAAACCACTGCTCAAAGAAATCAGACATGACACAAACATTCAATGCTCATGGACAGGAAGAATCAATTGATAAAATGGCAATATTGCCCAAAGCAATTTATAGATTCAATGGTATTCCCATTAAACTATCATTAACATTCTTCACAGAACTAGAAAAAATGATTCTAAAATTCATATGGAACCAAAAAAAGAGCCTGATTGGCCAAGGCAATCCGAAGCAAAAAGAACAAAGCTGGGGGCATCACACTAGCCTACTTCAAACTATACTACAGTGCTCCAGTAACCAAAACAGCATGGTACTGGTAAAAAAAAAAAAAAAAAAAAAAAAAAAAACAGAAACAAAAAACAAAAACAGAAACAAAACAGACGCATAGATCAATGGGACAAAATAGAGAACTCATTCATAAAACCACACACTTACAACTATCTGAACTTCAACAAACTTGATAAAAACAAGAAAAGCAACAAGGCAAGGATTTCCTATTCAATAAATGGTGCTGAGAGAACTGGCTAGCCATAGGCAGAAGATTGAAACTTGACCCCTACCTTACACCACATACAAAAATTAACTCAAGATGGATTAAAGACTTAAAAGCAGGCCAGGTGCGGCAGCTCAGACCTGTAATCCCAGTACTTTGGGAGGCTGAGACGGGCGGATCACAAGGTCAGGGAGATCGAGATCATTCTGGCCAACATGGTGAAACCCCGTCTCTACTAAAAATACAAAGATTAGCTGGATGTGGTGGTGCACACCTGTAGTCCCAGCTACTCTGGAGGCTGAGGCAGAAAAATTCCTTGAACCCGGGAGGCGGAGGTTACAGTGTTACAGTGAGCAGAGATATGGCACTGCACTCCAGCCTGGTGAAAGAGCGAGACTCCTAAAAAAAAAAAAAAAAAAAAAAAAAAAAAACAAGCCTTAAATGTAAAACCCCAAACCATAAATACCATTCAGGACATAGGCACGGGCAAAGATTTCATGAAGACACTGAAAGCAATTGCAACAAAAGCAAAAATTGAGATATAATTAATTTAAAGGGGTTCTGCACAAAAAAAGAAACTGTTAACAGAATGAACAGACAACCTACAGAATGGGAGAAAATTTTACTAACTATGCATCTGGAAAAAGACTAACATAAAATTTTTCTACCCAAAGTACTAATATCAGAGACTTTTTAAAATCAGCTCTTTCATTAATCCTACTCATTCTCTCTCTCTCCCTTTCTCTTCCTTTCTCTTCCCTAATAGTTTAAAATTACTTTTTATTAAAAAAATTTTGAAATATTGCATCATAATGGTGAGTGCTTACAAAGTGAGAGGTGCTATACTAAATCCTCTATGCACATTATCTCATTTAATCATCACAAAAATCTTATGACATAGTATTGCTTTCTCTCCTATATTGTAGTGGTTGAACAGCTTGCTCTGCGAGTGGCAAAACTGAGCTTAGAACTCAGTCAATCTGAAATCCAGAGCCTGCATGCCCCATCAATAAATTACATTGCCCCCTCTTTAAATTACATATACAGAGGCAGCATTTCCAATTAAGTCATAACTAACTTCTTACATGGGTTTATTATGATACAAAAGCTATTTTAATTTTTCAGGATTTGGGAAACCAGATAGTTTGTCACTAAATGGTAGTTTGTTTTTGTTTTGTTTTCCCATATTTTTTCAAATAATAAAATAAGAATCAAGAGTCACTTAAAATAATCTAACACTGAAAAGGGAAGAAAAAAATATGCAGGAAGTAATAAGAGAACAGCTTTGCAAATGTTAACTCTTTGCAGGAAGAAACTGTGACCAATATGTTCAATGCAATATCTTTAAATACAACATTTGGCTCATAGAAAATGTGAGTTAAATAAAACATGTAAACATGATTCTTGATTTCGTGATTTTGAAAATTGGGAAATTTTCTTCTGTGCTTTAGATTCTAAGTTTTAGCTGCTTGAAGAATAAAGTAAACAACAAATATCTCTGGTTCCTTTCATGCTTTATTCAAATTCTTCATGTTTGGGAATCTAAAGTGTTTAACTCTCTTTAGAATTTCTTTCAGATCAATTAGATATAAAATGTCAGGTATGTGCATTAATTATAAAGCTAAAAATTTACTTATTCATTACACTAGTGAGAGTCATAAAATAGCACGTTCTTTATATGAAATCACAGCAAGCTACAATAAAGACATATTAATACCTTACCACCTCTTCCCATGACTGAGATCAGTGTATTATTTGGGCATTATTGGTTTCAAATAAAAGTAAAAATTTAAACATATGAGAAATATTTATGTATTTTGCCGTTTAAAAAAAAGATATAGTTGAGAAGTAAGACTATATTCCATTTACGCTCTACTCTTATACTAGGTCTCAATAGAGTAAGAACAGCAGATGAGAACATAGGGTATATTTACTTTTATAGGACTTTAATGTGCAAGTTATTGTTCTAAAAGAATGAGAAATGAACTGACCACCAGATCATCTCATAACAATTCCTCTAAGTAAAAGGAGAAAAAAATACAGAAACAGAAACGGAGATTGTGAACTCTTGAGGAATAGGCCTTGACATTTTACTTTCCTATGTAATGTACTTAAATGCAAAATATTGCTTCCATTAAAATGCATAAAAATCAGTTTCAGAGTATGAAGTGTAAATGTTGCAGCAGATTCATTCCGCTAATCTTTCGGATGATTCTTTACTCAGGGTGATATTTGCCTTTATGTATAATTGAATTTTATAACTCTTCAGCAGAGAAAATGAGTTATTTCCTTATTGGAGGATTTTAATCTAAATGAATATAAATCGGAAATAGTTTTAAAAGAAACATTGTAAAACAGTAAAAAAAAAAAAAAAAAAAAAAAAAAAGCTAACATTTTACTTCTAAAGGTCATACACTATAAAGTTGAAAAGGTATTTTCCCTGATAATAGATATTAGTCTTGTTTGCTAATATTATATCTAACATATCACTAAGTAAATATATATAGTAGCAAAATAAGAGCATGAAAAAAGTTTAGAAGACAAATTATAAAGATAAAAATGAATAAGAATAAAGTATTTGAAATTGAAATAATATTCTGGTTAGGGACAATCTCTCATGAGAAATAATTTCAAATTTGAAAAAAAGATGTAAAGACAAAACAAAGGGCCAAGAGCGGTGGCTCACGCCTGTAATCCCAGTACTTTGGGAGGCCAAGGCAGGCGGATCACAAGGTCAGGAGATCGAGACCATCCTAGCTAACTCGGTGAAACCCTGTCTCTACAGGCATGGTGGCATGCACCTGTAGTCCTAGCTAACCAGGAGGCTGAGGCAGGAGAAATGCTTGAAACCAGGAGGCGGAGCTTTCAGTGAGCCAAGATCGCGCCACTGCACTCCAGCCTGGGCGACAGAGTGAGACTCCATCTCAAAAAAAAAAAAAAAAAAAAAAAAAGACAAAACAAAATTACAATGTAAATTAAAACACTTTAAATTATTTCATATAAAAACATTTTTACATATTCAAAATAATTAGAAAATAAAACACTGTGAAAAGTATAAAACACTTCACTCTTACAACACAATTTAATCTCACAACACTTGAGACTATGAATGACCAACTACCAGTAAAATAAAAAGAGAAAAGAGAAAAGGTAAAACTTGTTTTCATATAAAATCTCCATTTTAGTTGAGATATTTACCATATTGCTTATTAGGCCACAAAATGTGATGAAACTGAATGTCGAATGGGAATTTTCCCATAGCCTAGCAATTTTAATAAAAGTCCAAGTTGAATTTAATTATTTCTAGAAATCTAAACTCCTAATTGCCAAAGTTTAACAACTGGGGCCACTTAACTTAAGGACTATTTTACCAGGATTTGACAGTTTCAATGGCCCCAGGCAACACAGTAAATTGAGCAATGAGAGAGAATGGCCTTTGGAGTAATCTGAAGTGAGGTTTGGTCAAAAGAATCCCTCATAAATTTGGGCTTGCCTGAAATGTACCCTTCATTTATTAAATCAAATCTATTCTCTCTTCTTTTTTTTTTTTTTTTTTTTTTTTTTTGAGACGGAGTCTCGCTCTGTCGCCCAGGCTGGAGTGCAGTGGCCGGATCTCAGCTCACTGCAAGCTCCGCCTCCCGGGTTCCCGCCATTCTCCTGCCTCAGCCTCCCGAGTAGCTGGGACTACAGGTGCCCGCCACCTCGCCCGGCTAGATTTTTGTATTTTTTTTAGTAGAGACGGGGTTTCACCGTGTTAGCCAGGATGGTCTCGATCTCCTGACCTCGTGATCCGCCCGTCTCGGCCTCCCAAAGTGCTGGGATTACAGGCTTGAGCCACCGCGCCCGGCCTTCTCTCTTCTAAACAGTTAGTGAGGCACTGGATCCACAGATACTTTATTGCTGCCCAGGCATGAAAGCAATGACCAACAGAGAGATGGAGGTGCTAAGATAAGGAACTCTGATAAGTAACTTCTTCTCCTATTTGACAAAGCAAGGATATGAAGTACTCTTAGACATCATGGATGCAAATAATGCTGCTGTGCTCAAGGTGGCCTGCTAATACTCATTCAGGCAGAAAACAAAGAAAAGGTATGCTAGGATCAGCCTTTGTTGGATTTTAATGAAGAATAAAGTGATTAAATAAGTGGATTTGAATCTTGATCAGCTTCTTCAGTGACCCAAGAAGTGGAAACCTCTTAGGTAATTCTCAAAAGAAAGTACATGGAGACCATTCAGAAGTACAGGTATTAGGAGCCCAACCATGCAGAGGACATCTGGAGTAAGTGTCAGCCTGAGAAGAAACAACAACCAAGGAAAAAAGACGGCAATCTGATTGAGTCAAGTAAGAAGATATTTACCCGCTCTTGTCACATCACAGATGGAGCTGGCATCTAGAAGTGGGAGTGAAAAGAGATGTCTTGAAGCCCACCCACAACCTAGTACTCTTAAAGCTATAAGAGCTGTCATCACAGATGGGAAATGTAGAAAAACCTTTGAGTATAATTTGAGATTGGCATTTTAAATTGAATAATGAAATAAACTAATAGCTCAAGTAACTGAAAGGTTATAGCATCTGTCCAAGAAATAGTCAAGGAAGATGCTACCTAGCGAGAAAAAGGGGAGAAGTTTCATTTTAATATAGCTGGAGAGATTACTGGAAAAAAATATGATAACTTATTTAAATAATGACATTTTGTAACTCCTCAAGACACCAATTGCTATATACAGTGGTATACTTAATATAAGAATATCGTGTTCTGTTTTTTAGGATAACACCATGGATCATAAAGCTCAGGTGTCTACCTTTGAGAAATGACACATTCAGAAATAGTTATGCCCATAAACCAGTATTAGAAGAAAAAACTTATTCAACAAATGTTTTCTCAATGCTTTATCATATGTGCCAAGCACAATTCTGGTTATATATAGTAACTTCAGTGATGAGTAAACAGTGTCAGGCATGCCTGTAGAGTTATAATACACTGTGATTAAACAATAGTTGAGGGAGAACTCTGAGGAAATGATATTAGAAATAACACCTTAGTAATGAAAAGGCACTGACTGTGTGATGATCTGAGTGGCAAGGGATAAGGCAAGGTAATACACACTAAACTGTATCTCCAAAATGCACGGGTTGAAACTCTAACCCCCAGTGTGATATATTTTGAGACAGGGCTTTAATAAAGGTTATTAACATTGAAAACGGTTATAAGGCTCAGGCCTGAAACCAACAGGATTGTTGTCCTGATAAGAAGAAGAGACACGACAAGTGCACGAGCACAAAGGAAAAACCATGTGATGACACAGCGAGAATGTGGCCTTCTGCAAGTAAGGAAGAGCATCCTCACCAGAAACTAACCCTGCCATAACCCTGATCTTTGACTTCCCACCTCCAGAAATGTGAAAAAGTAAATTTGTGGCATTCTGCTAGGGCAGCCCTAGAAGACTCATACAGAAGGGGAGATACTTAAGACAGAGGAAGCAACAAATGCAAAGACCCTAAAGGAAGAAATTTCGAGAGTTCTAAACAATGAGTGATGTGAGTAACAGTGTAGTCACAGGAAGTGAGGCCAATGTTGGAGATGAAGGTGTAGGGGTAGGCAAGGGCTAGATCCTGGAAGGAGAAGAGGTCATCCTGAGCCATGACCCTGAGTTTAGATATTAGTTTAAAGATAAAATGAAGCAAAAGAAAAAGAAATGACTAGCTGCTCCTTGGAAAATGAATAATTAGGGCACAAATGTGAACCTGTTAGGCTATACAGTCCAAGTTTGGCCTATGAAATTAATTAGTAGTGATCAAGAGGAAGGAACAGATTTGCAGTATATTTAAACTTGTTGATGAATTATGAGAAAGTAGTGTCACTTACCTGTTTGGCCACTCTGGCTGCAAGTCTTTTCATTCTAAGAGTAATATAGGAGCCACAATATTTAGATATCTATGCTGAATGTTTTAAATAAGTTGTAATTTATTAAAATGAAGAAAACACTTCATCAACAATGATTTAACCCATTTATGCCAGATGTTGCCTTTTTTTTTTAAATTAAACCCTAGCGATGACTTTGAGCTGTAGGATATAAGTAACTCCCACAAGCTTAGCATTCCAATAATGGATCACTAGGCATAATAAATGGGTTAAGAACAGACTCTTAAGGGGAATATATGAAAATTATACAAAAACAATTTAAAAAAATAAATCTAAAGGTGGGTCTATATTTTGAGATCCCCTTTAGCAAGTAAATTTTTATCCAAATGGCTAGGAGAAGTTACTGTACTGGACCAGTAGGAATTTCTTCCTATGAAACCTTTTTTGATTAACTCACAGAGACTGTGCTCTAGTCTGGATAATAGCATTTATCACATTATGACCCCTATTGCTGACCATAAAACTACAATTCTTAGTGTTCTATTATTGTTAGCATTGCTATAGCTCTGTCTCTCCATCTTGTATTTTCTTGACTCTTCATCTATGCTCCAACAGACTTAGGTAATCTGCAGGTCCATTTCAGTATTTTGTAAAATGGACTGCCCTAGAAATACTATTTTTCTTACTTGTCCAGAGCTACATGACATGTTATCCTATTATTTCGCTACAATGACCTGATCTATGAAATTTCTGCATGTATTATTCATCTTATTGTCAGTGAATCAACATATATCTATAGTTTTCATCTCTATCATTTATTCTGGGGATTCCCTGAGGTCATCTAATCTAGCCTGCACATGGCAGGAAACTGCTTCGGTCTGTGGATCTTGGCTAGCTTCGATATTCACTGCAGTTGGGGCTCAGTCTGCACCAGAAAACACTAGGACAGCCTCGTGGTATTGATAGAGGTATAACAGAGCAAGCAAAAACAAGCTAGGCATAGGCTTGAAGCATAGGCTCAGAACTGGCATACTGCAACTTAGACTCATATTCCATTGGCTCAAACGAACCTTATTGCTAAGGCCAAAGTCAAGGAATCCGGAAAAGCACTTGTGCCTTAGTGGAAAGAACTTCAACGTTATATGGAAAAAAGCATGAATGTAAGGAGAAATGAAAAACTGGGACCAATGATTGAAATGATGACACCTATATACAAATATCACACACTAATCATAATAGACGGAAACTTACAAAGAAAAGCAAAAATATAATAATTATGCATATGTTTTATATATACATAACACATACATATATACTATGTGTATATACATGTTCTCTAGTTTATTGAAAAGCTGATAAATTAAATTTGTTCTATCAGGACTTCTGGCCACAGGGGTATATCAGAGAATATATATATATACGTACTGATGAAACAACTAAAAAAAGGAGAAAAACATATAATCCCCAAGAGAAAGGAATAAAATGAAGTCAACCTCAATATTGCTCCAACTTATGCCTAAAGAAAGTGTCCAGGGTACAACACAGTGAGGGGGAAGCAAGGTAGAGACAGACAGTCTTTTTGTGTTGAGAAAACATAGCTGGAGTCACAGCTCTAGCCGTAAACTGAAAGAGTTCACAGGAGATAGATTACTAGAGAGGAGAGTGATGGCAAAAGAAAAAAACTGAATTTGTAGAGTGCCTCCTCAAATACTTGACCAAGTGATGATTAGGACATATATGTGAGAAAATTATCCAAGGCCACAGAAAGAAGCACCCAGAAGATGAGAAAAGTCTTGTATCAATACTAAGAAAAATGATCGGAGCATGAGTCAACTCTGGAAGAACATAAAGCAGTAAAAATGCATGTAAATAAGGACCCCAAAATAAATGGGAGACAGAAAAAGATAGACAAGAAATTCAGAATTCTATCAGGTAAATTTAGCAAGTAGATTGAAGTAATTTAAAAGAATTAAGCAGAAATTTTGGAGCTAAAAAATGTGATGGACATATGAAGAATGCATCAGTCTTTCAATAGCAGACTTAATCAAGCAGAAGAGGGATCCGTGAGCTTAAAGGTAGGCTATTTGAAAATACACAGAGGAGACAAACAAAGAATAAAAAACAGTAAAGCATGCCTACAGGATCTAGAAAATAGCCTCAGAAGAATAAATCTAAGAGTTATTTGTCTTAAAGACCAGGTAGAGAAAAAGATAGGCATAGGAGATATACCTAATGTAATTGACGAGTTAATGGGTGCAGCACACCAACATGGCACATGTATACATATGTAACAAACCTGCACGTTGTGCACATGTACCCTAGAACTTAAAGTATAATAATAAAAAGAAAGATTATTCAAAAGGATAACAACAAAGAACATCCCCAACCTAGAAAAAGATGTCCATATCCAAATACAATAAGGTTACAGAACACCAAGCAGATTTAACCCAAAGACGACTACCTAAAGGCATTTAATAACTGAACTCCCAAAGATCAAGGATAAAGGATCCTAAAGGCAGCAAGGGAAAAGAAACAACATACAATACAGCCCAATACATCTAGCAGCATGAGCATTCCCTTCACTACCCTAAATGCTGTCTGAGCAGGTCACTTGCCCCATAAGTCCACTGGCTGTGAGTCCAGTTCAGCCCTAGATTCACCTAGAAGTTTCAGTCACTAGGACCTAGACTGCCTTTCCCATTTATTTAGGGCTCCCCAGCACTTTAGCATGTGGTGGTGAGACTTGCCAGAACTCAATTTTTTGACTGCCGGGATGGACAATTCCCTTCTGTCTGAGGCTGATTTAAATACTCCTTCTGGGGTTTGACATCAGCTGTGTTCAGCCTGGTTTTGCTTTCTGCTACTACAAAGGACTACTGAGTTCAGTGCAATGTCTCACAGTTGCTGCACTGTCCCTCTCCCAGACACAGAGATTCTCACTCTGAACCACACAGCCACTTCCAGGGAATGGAAGAAGTGTGCCATCAGTAAATCAAGACTAAATCCTACCTTCTTCCAGTGCCTCTTTCAGTGATATGAAATTAAGTCTAGGTACTGTGAATGCTCACCTGATTTTTGGTACTTATGAAGGTGCTAATTTTCGGTAGATAGTTGTCAAATTGGTGACCTTGTGGTGGTGGGATGATTGGAGGCTTCTATTGGGCCATCTTGCTCTGCCCCTCCATAAATGTTCTTAACAAATTTATTTGTAACAGCCACAAACAAGATACTACCAAAATTTCCATCAGCAAATTAATGGATAAAACAACTAGTGGTATATCCAAACAATGTTCTACTACTCAGCATTAAAAGTAATGAACTACTGATACATCCAGTTACACGAATAATTGGCAAAATAATCATATTGAATTGAAGAACAGGCAAAAGAGTGGAGATACTGTAGATGCCTCTGACAATTCTAGAAAATGTTCACCAACATAAAGAGACAAGTGTATAGAGCCATAGTTATTGGCTGTAGTAAAGGAAAGGAGAGAGGAATTACATAGGTGCATAACGAAAAATTTGGGAGTGATAGATATGCTTATTGTCTTCATTGTGACAATGGGTTCATGGCTCTAGACATATGTTAAAACTTACCAAGTTGCACCCTTTAAAGTACAGTTTATTTTATGTCATCTTTAATACAGCTATTATAAATAAGTCACATTTTGTCTCTTGATTTTAACTGAATTGTACTCATTTTATTTTAAAGTAAATAAATACTTTATAGTGTAAAAAACTATTTCTTGTTAGAACTTTTATATCTAATTTACTTTGTCTCTGAAATTGGAACATTCACATTATTATAGTTAAATCTAACAGAGTGGGGGGGAATTTAAAGTGGAGATTCTGTTGAAAATTTTGAAATTCAGAGAAAAAGCTTTGAATCATTGCCAAAAATCCAGATCTTTTTCATTCAAAATCAGAAGTGTTGATTTTATTGTTGGAAGATACATTAATTGTTTAAAGTCATTACAAGAAGCTTGTAGAATTTAACTTCTACATAAATATCTAAATATACAAAGTTTCAACCAAAAAACGTAGCCAACACGTATAGCAAGCGGCTTTAGTAAGACACATATCTTCAATGTTTCGTTCGCCACTTTGGGATTTTCTTTTTATATTTTAAGATTAATGAAGCTGTTGGTTATTTTTTGTTTTGTTTTGTTTTTGTTTTTCAGGAAGAATGAACAATGGAAGAGGTTAGCCAAATAGTGCAAGTAAACAAGGAAAGGCAATAAACAAGCAGCCTAAGCAATTCTGAAATGCAATGTAAAAGCACTGATTTTCCTTAAATGTTTTCTTGTAATTAAAAAAAGTCACTACCCAGAGATCGTCAGCTAGTAGTGAAGTTTTTGTGTCTAATTTTTAAATAAATTATCTGTTTCTGTGAGCCCAGTGAACTTGATAATGGTCTCAGAGGCTGGGAGCCTTGTCAAGTATGTGGGGAACTGCGTCTTCTGGATGAGGAACGATGCTCTCCAGCACTGGCCTCACCAGGAGTGTCCGCTCCTCTCCTGATCCCCTTCCATTCTGTTGTATTTGTATTTTAATGTGTCCCTTTTGATTATCATTGTGAGCTCACAGCCTTTCCCAAACATAATTTATTTTAATTAATCATGTATATATATTCTTTTTAACACTAAAATTGGAGATGGGAGTAGTTTTAATGGGTTTTTTCCCTAACAACATTTATTCTTTTATTCTAAAAGCATATTTAGTTTGACATTGAAAAGACAGTCTGGATACAGCCTCATAATTTTCCTGTATTAAGAAATGAAACTGGCTGTAGCCCAAACACTACTGGATCATTCTGGAAAAGAAAACACACACACGTATGTTTCTGGGGTAAAGGCCCTTTTACCCCAGAAACTGCTTACAGGCCCTACTTAATGACAGAGCTGGACAAAATCATTTTAAGTTGTTACGTTATACTGATTTTACCAATTGAACATCTATTTTCCTTGCTTTTTCTTTCAGTATAAAGTTTCATAAACTAGTAGGATTTTCTTCTACAATACTTTATTGTATAATATTACTTCTTTTTCCACACAGGCCTTTACTCCTAACTTCAATTTACAATTTTCTATGACAAGCGAGTTAAATTTGATCAAGAGGAGACAATGATTTTGGTGATTATTTTCTTCCGCAATGATAAAACTTGTGTCAAATAATTTTCAGTTTAATCTACTTGTCTGTGGAGCGTTCATTAAATTTACTAAAGGAACCATTTCAATTAGAATTAACACTTTTATCTAGCTTACATATATATAGAAGACAAACCTTGATATGCTAATCTTCTGGGAAAAGAGGCTGTCACAGCAAAATTAAGACTTTTTTTCATAAAATACCACTACTCCATGGCCGTCAGAGAGCAAATAAATAAACATGCATTATTAGGTTAAGGAAAATTATCTCAAAAAAGAATTTCTGATCCTTTAGGAATTCTTAAATACTTTGATCATCATCCCTTTGAAGTAATACTCATTTAAAGAAACATTCCACGTGCAATGCTGAACTCTTCAATGTTTCATTAGTAGGTACAGAACTATTACATGATATATTTTGCATTCACAGGCAGATCATTAAATTCTGCAAGCACTGCTAATTTATGTTTCAACATCACAGTCCTTTCCTAAGAATGCCAAGTATACATATACAGAAAGAACTTTAATGGAAGAAGAGATGTATTAAGCAATAATTTTCTCCATTTCCTCCAAACAAATTTTGCATATTTATACCATAACAGAAAGGGAAAAGGGGAGGGGAAGGGGAAGGGGAAAGGGGAAGGGGGAAGGGGAAGGGGAAGGGGAAAGGGAAGTGGAGGGGAGGGGAGGGGAGGGGAGGGGAGGGGAGGGGAAAGAAGGGAAGGGAAGGGAAGGGAAGGGAAGGGAAGGGAAGGGAGAAGGAAGGATGGAGGGAGGGAAGGGAGGAGGTGAAGGGAGGGAAGGAAGTAGGTGAAGGGAGAGAAGAAAAAGGGAGAAATGAAGGAAGGGAGGGAGGGAGAGAGGTAGGAGGAAGGGAGGGAGGGAAGGAGGGAGAGGAAATGAATGGTCGAGCCCAAAGGAGGGAGGAGGAGGGAGGAAGGGGAAAGGCGGGAGGGAGGGACTTCTTTTCGCGGGGAGAAGGGAGGCCTTCGAGGGAGATATGAAGGGAGGGAGAGAGGGATGAATGAAGGAATGAAGGAGCTCTTCTGCTTGGAGAACAAGACCCCATTCGAATAGTGAAGAGCATGAAGTAGACTGATACTCCTCAAGAAGCAGATAATAATGCCCACAGTAAAATTCTGAAAAATCATTTAAATATGTAATGGTAAATAATTTTTCCAAATTAGTACTTTTGATGAACTAGAATGAATGTGATGAATATCTATCTTTTTATCTCTCTGTTTATCTTAAAAGACAAGGGGTATAAAATGGGAAAATACAGTGACATTTTACAGGAAAGTTTAATCAAGTATACTGTATAAGAAAGTTCAAATGTTAATAAACATAATGATAAAATATTAACCATTCAGCATAAATTAAGTTCTTTAAAGGGCAAAAATAAGACAGATTGGGTGGTGGAGAGGGCAGAGAGAGAGAGAAGTACAAAAATAAGGTAATGACAATATACAATAATGATGAGTTTGCAGGAGGCATTACTGAAGACCCATACCAAAAACAAAAACATAAAACTCCTATGCATAAACATGCTTCATAATTTGAATATAACTATTATTTTGGTTGAAACCAAAGGTTCTTATTTATACCTTAAGCAGGTAAGATACATCCCTTATTTTAGAAATATCTTCATTAAAAAACTCTTACTCAAGATTATCAATTTTGGGAAAATTTCAAAGAACATCCATTTTAAACATATTTCATAACAAGCTAAGTATACAAAGTATATATACACTTATGGCCTCCATGTGAGTGTACATCCCTTCATATAAGCAATGGCACAATTATAAATAATACTGTGTTCCAAGGACTTGTGTATTGTTTGACAGAGGCTGTGATAATTAATGGCAATTCATGGTTTCTCAGGATATAGTAGGTACACAGTAAATATTATACCTCCATCACATCTTAATAAACAGATATCTAGGATTGTTAAAAGTACAATATAATATAGATATAGGGAGAAAAAATGAGAACCTACTGGAAATTTAGTCTATGGTTCACAGAAAATCCTTTTTTATCATTTCTAAGTAAAATATAATTTAAATTTTATTTATAATTTGATGCTGTGTATACTTTTACACAAAGAATATAAACCACTAACTCACACTTTTTTCAACAAATGCATTTATATAAGACCTCAAACTACAACAATTCTAGAAGAAAACCTAAGAAATACCATTCTGAATACTGGGCTTGAGAAAGAATTTATGACTAAGTCCTCAAAAGCAATTGCAACAAAAACAAAAATTGACAAGTGAGGCCTAATTAAACTAAAGAGCTTCTAGACAGCAAAAAGAAATTATCAATAGGGCAAACAACCTACGGAATGGGAGAGTATATTTGCAAACTATGTATCTGAAAAAAGGTCCAATATTCAGAATCTGTAAAGAACTAAAACAATTCAACAAGTATAAATAAATAAAGTGGGCAAATACACTAACAGATACTTCTCAAAAGACATATAAGTAGCCAACAAACATACGAAAAATGTTCCACATCACTAATCATGAGATACATGAAAATCAAAATAATAACGAGATACCATTTGAAATCAGTCAGAAGGGCTATTATTAAAAAGGCAAAAAACAACAAGTCCAGTGTGGTGGCTCATGCCTGTAATCCCAGTATTTGAGAGGCCGACAGGGGCAGATTGCTGAAGCCCAGGAGTTTGAGACAAGCCTGGGCAACACGACAAAACCCAGTTTCTTTAAAAAAAAAAAAGTATGTGTGTGTGTGTGTGTGTGTGTGTGTGTGTGTGTGTGTGTGTATATAAATTATATATATATATTTTTTTAGTTATATATATATACAACTAATTATGTATGAATATACATAATTAGTTGGGCAGGTGGCACACGCTTGTAGTTCCAGTTACCATGGAGGCTGAGATGAGAGGCTCATCTGAGCCCAGAGTCGGGGATGTCAAGGTTACTGTGAGCTGTGATCATGCCAATGCACCACAGCCTGGGTGACAGAATGAGACCCTGTCTCAAAAAAAAAAAAGCAAAAACAGATGCTGGGTGAGGCTGCAGAGAAATGGGAAAACTTACATACTGTTGTGGGAATGTAAATTGGTTCAGCCACTGTGGAAAGCAGTTTGTAGGTTTCTCAAAGAACTCAAAACAAAACTACCATTTGATTCAACAATCCCATTACTGGGTTTTTTTTTTTTTTTTTTAATCAATCACTCTACCAAAAAGACAGACACTTGTAAGTTCATCACAGCATTATTCACAGTATCAAACACATTGAATCAACCTAGGTGCCCACCAACTGTATAGTAGATAAAGAAGATATGGTATATATGTATCATGGAATACTATGTAGCCACAAAAAACAGAAAGAAATAATGTTCTTTGCTGCAACATAGATAAGTCAGCAAAGTATTCCAAGTAAATTAATGCAGAAACAGAAAACCATACTTATAAGTAAGTATGTCCTCATTTATAAGTGGGAGTTCAATCTTAGGTACTCATGTATATAAAGATGGCAACAACAGACACTGAAGACTACTGGAGGAAGGAGTGGGGTTGGGGATAAGGGTTGAAAAACTATTGAGTACTATGCTCACTACCTGGGTGATGGGATCATTTATATCACAGACCTTAGTTTCACATAATATACCCATGAAACAAACCTGTACATGTATCCCTTAAATCTAAAAGTGGAAAATGAAATAGAAGTTAAATAAATCACAAATACATTTTTAGTGTCTGTCATTGCAATTAATCAAAATGCAAAATGAAAGAATTAACTAGTATTAAAGAGTCCTTGAGAAATGTCTCCTAATGTAACCAGTATAGCCAGTTTGCTAGCTTACTCTAAAGATAATCCCTCCCTTGTTTGTTTCTTGATACCCATATCTCTAACTACCTGTTTGCTTGAAATGTCCAAAGGCTAATCTTACAACAATCCAGACATGAGGTAGAGATAGCAGTTTCAATTTTCTCCCTTTCAAGATGAAACAGTTGTGCAGTTAATCTCTAACCTGATCCCTACTGAGATGATGCCAACCAGGCCTCTGGATAGTCTGTTACTTAAACTAGCCAGTGGAAAACAACAAGCAGACCTGCACCATGTACACTTCTGTACAGTTTGCATGCACCCTTCCCCCTGAAAATCCCCTTATGCAGCCTGAGAATTTAAGATGGCTTTTTGAGGCTTAAGTCTGGCCGTCTCCCAAGATGTCAACACTTGAATAAAGCTGCTTTCTTCCATGAAACCTTACTTCTTATGTGTTTGTCTTTTCAGGTGGCATACAGCCAAACCTTACTTTGGTTACAAGTCAGTAGCAAGCACCTAACACTCCTTTATGAAAATACACACACACACACACACACACACACACACACACGTACCACAGACACATCCCTACAGTTTTTACTAACATAATCTCCTCTCTCAGATATTTCTGCATTTTAATAAAAACCAAATTCTTTCCTAAGACGAAACAATATGAAATCCTCTATTGAATGCTTTTGAATGTATATTACTTAGCATAGATGCTTTGGTAAATGACTGACCCTAGCGGCACGTGCCTGTAGTCCCAGCTACTCAGAGGCTGAGGCAGGAGAATTGATTGAACCCGGGAGGTGGAGGTCGCAGTGAGCCGAGATCGCCACTGCACTCCAGCCTGGACAGCAGAGCGAGACTCTGCCTCAAAATAAATAAGTTTTTTTTTTTTTTAAAAAAAAGATAAATGACTGAATAAAAAGATGGTTACCTTTTGAGGAAAATATTTCCAGTAGAGGTTCTACATTTAATTACAAAAATGCTACCCACTAATATATGGCTAAAAAATAAGTTTGATAACTGTATTTTCCAGATATGCATTAATTTGCCTATGGGACAGAGGTATGCAAATATTATCTGTAAATGACTAGATAGTAAATATTTTAAGCTTTATAGGCCATATGGTGTCTGACACAGCTACTCAACCCTGCTACTATAGCTTGAAAGCAGACACAGACAATATGCAAATGAATGAATTTGGCTGTATTCCAAAACACTTTATTTACAAAAATGGGTTGGGGTTGGCAATCAGGCTATGGTCTGCCAATTTCTGCTCTAAGTTATTACATGATATTACAAATAATCTAGAATTTCCCTTTGATTGACCAGAACCCATATTTCATACCAACACAATGCCTTCTTAATGAAAACACACACACACACACACAAACAAAACACATTTTGGCTGTAAATGTAATCCTTTAACATTTTAGTAATGTTTCTCTTTTGCTTTTATTCTTCAAAAGTTACTGTTTCGGGGTGGGGCCAAGATGGCCAACTAGAAGCAGTGGCCTTTGGAGGCTCCTATCAAAAAAAAAAAAAAAAAGAAAGCAAGCATGTGAATCCTTCAACAGCAACCAAGGTATCCAGGTTATCTCATCAAAATTGACTAGAAGGCTAGCATGGCCCATGGAGAGAAGGAAGAGCAGAGGGGTGCAGCCGCCTACCTGAGAGCCACAAGGGGAAGGGGAGTCGCTTTCCTCCAGCCAAGTGAGGTGGTGAGTGAGCATGCTACCCAGCCAGGGAAACTGTGCTTATTCTGTGGAACTGAGCAACCCATGGATCAACAGATCCCACTCATGAAACCATGCCACCAAGGCCTAGCCTCCCAACCCCGGAATCTGCAGATTCTTACAGCCTCTCAGCTGGAATCTGTTAAGCCTACCAAACTCCTGTAGGGAGGGGCGACCAGCACCATCTGCAGCTGCCTGCTGTCTAAACCCTTTGAGCTCCTTGACAGAGGGGCAGCAACCAGCACTGGGACTGGCAACTGCCTGCCACACTAAGCTCCCTGGATGGGGGAAGGGCAGCACCCATTTCTATAGCTCCAGGCTACTTTTTCCCCTGCTAGAGTCAGGCAGGCTGGACTGCTTGGTCCCAAGAATTGTCCCCACAGCCCAACACACCGGCTGTGGCAGGCTGCAGCCAGAATGCCTCTTAAGGTCTTACCGGGACCCATCCTTCCTCAGTGGGCAGGACTTCCCTGTAGGATCTCCAATGACTCCAGCCAGAGGATCAGAGACAGAATTTGGATCTCCCTGGGCCTGAGCCCCCTAGGGGAAGAGGTGGCCACAGTCTCTGCAGACCAGCAGACTTAACCTTTCCTCTTGGTAGTTCTGAGGAATCCAGGCAGCCCAGACTAGTGTGACACTGTGTCACACTATGAAGTGTGAAGTGTCACTTGGCTGTGTCACACAATGACACTGTGAAGGTTTCCCTCCAGCAAAACATACCTTCTCCACCAAGGTACAAAGTGCTTCATTAAACGAGTCCTGCTCCCCATGCCACCGAACTGGGTTGTCAGATACCCTATACAGGAGTGATCCTACTGATATCAGGTTGGTGACCCTCAAGGTCATAGGTGCCAAAAGAAGGAGGAGGCACCCATCTTTGCTGCTCTCCAGACTCCTTGAGTGATATCTCCAGGCAGGGGAGCAAATCAGATGAATAAGGCATGAAGTGAACCCCCAGCAAACTGCAATAGCCCTACAGAAGAGGGACCTGACTATTGAAAGAAAACCAAACAAACATAAAGGGACAACAAGAGCATAATCATCAACAATAATAACAAGAGGGCCCCCATAAAAAAAACCCATCCAAGGGTCAGCAGCCTCAAAGACCGAAACTACACAAATTTACGAAGATGAGAATCAATGCAAAAATGCTGAAGACCAAAAGGCCAGAGTGCCTCTTCTCAACCAAATGATTACAGCCTCTCTCCATCAAGGGCACAGAACTGGATGGAGGATAAGATGGATAAATTGACAGAAGTAGCACTTCAGGAGATGGGTAATAAAAAACTTTGATGAGCTAAAAGAGCATATTCTAACCCAATGCAAAGAAGCTAAGAACCTGATAAAACGATAGAGGAACTGCTAACTATAATAACCAGTTTATGTACCTTAAACATAAAACAACCTGATGGGGCTGAAAAACATAGCACAAGAACTATGTGAAGCATACACAAGTATCAACAGCCAAATTGACCAAGCGGAAGAAAGGTTATCAGAGTTTGAAGACCACCTTACTGAAATAAGACATGCAGACAAGAATAGAGAAAAATGAAAAAGAATGAACGAAGCCTCCAAAAAAAAATGTGACTTCATAAAAATACCAAACCTATGATTGATCAGAGTACCAGAAGGAGACAGGGAGAATGGAAATGAGCTGGAAAACACACTTCAGGATATTATCCAGGAGAACTTATTCAACCTAGCAAGACAGACCAACATGCAAATTCAGAAAATATAGAGAACACCATTAAGATACTCCACAAGAAGATAATCCACAAGACATGTAATCATCAGATTCTCCAAGGTCAAAATGATGAAAAACCTGTTAACGCCAACCAGAGAGAAATGCCAGGTCACCTACAAAGGGAAGCCCATCAGACTAACAGCAGACTTCTCAGCAGAAACCCTATAAGCAAGAAGAGAGTGGGGGGCCTATATACAACATTCTTAAAGAAAAGAATTTTCAATCAAGAACTTCATATCCAGTCAAACTATGTTTCTTAAGCAAAGGAGAAATAAAACCCTTTACAGACAAACAAATGCTCAGGGATTTCGTTACCACCAGGTCTGCCCTGTGAGAACTCCTGAAAGAAGCACTAAATATGGAAAGGAAAAACCGGTACCAGTCACTGCAAAAACACACCAAAATATAAAGACCAATGACACTGTGAAGAAACTGCATCAACTAGTGTACAAAATAACCAAATAGCATCATGAT
Source organism: Rhinopithecus roxellana (assembly GCF_007565055.1). NCBI lineage: Eukaryota > Metazoa > Chordata > Mammalia > Primates > Cercopithecidae > Rhinopithecus > Rhinopithecus roxellana. Next base: position 17,636,913 of record NC_044549.1, on the reverse strand, counting down.
GACAGTATCAAATTCATACATAATGATACTAACCTTAAATGTAAATGGGCTAAATGCCCCAATTAAAAGACACAGACTGGCGATTCGGTTAAATAAAGGGATGCAGGAAAGTTTACCAAGCAAATGGAAAGCAAAAAAAAAAAAAAAAAAAAAAAATAAGAAAAAAGAAAAAGCAGGGATCGCAATCCTAATCTCTGATAAAACAGACTTTAAACCAAAAAAGATCAAAAAAGACAAAGAAGGGTATTACATAATGGTAAAGGCAACAATTCAACAAGAAGAGATAACTATTCTGAATATATATATGCAGCCAATACAAGAGGATGCAGATTCATAAAACAAGTTCTTAGACACCTACAAAGACACGTAGACTCCCACACAATAATAGTGGAAAACTTTAACACCCCACTGTTGGTACAAGATAGATGAACAAGACAGAAAATTAACAAGATATTTAGGACTTGAACTCAGCTCTGGATCAAGTGGAACTAATAGACATCTACAGAACTCACTACCCCAAAACAACAGAATATATATTCTTCTCAGTGCCACTTGGCACTTATTCTAAAATCGACCACATAATTGGAAGTAAAACACTCCTCAGCAAATGCAGAACTGAAATCATAACAAACAGTCTCTCAGATCAAAGTGCAATCAAATTAGAACTCAGGATTAAGAAACTCACTCAAAACCACTCAATTCAATGGAAATTGAACAACATGCTCCTGAATGACTCCTGGGTAAATAATGAAATTAAGGCAGAAATCAAGTTCTTTGAAACCAATGAGAACAAAGAGATGACATACTAGAATTTCTGGGACACAGCTACAACAGTGTTAAGAGGGAAATTTATAGCACTAAATGCCCACATCAGAAAGCTAGAAAGATCTTGAATCAACACCTTAAAATCAAAATTAAAAGCGCTAGAGAGAAAAGAGCAAACTAATCCAAAAGCTAACAGAAAACAAGAAATAACTAAGATCAGAGAAGAATTGAAGGAAATAGAGACACGAAAAACATTCCAAAAAAATCAACGAATCCAGGAGCTGTTTTTTTGAAAAAATTAATGAAATAGATAGACTGCTAGCCAGACTAACAAAGAAGAAGACAGAGAAGAATCAAATGGACACACAAAAAAAATGATACAGGGGATGTCACCACTGACCCCACAGAAATACAAACCACCATCGGAGAATACTATAAGCATCTCTATGTAAATAAACTAGAAAATCTAGTAGAAATGGATAACTTACTGGACATATACACCCTACTAAGACTAAACCAGGAAGAAGCTGAATCCCTAAATAGACTAAAAACAAGTGCTTAAATTGAGGCAGTAATCAATAGTGCACCAACCAAAAAAAAAAAAAGCCCAGGATCAGATGGATTCACATCTGAACTCTACCAGAAATACAAAGATGAACTGGGACCATTCCTTCTGAAATTATTCAAAACAACTGAAAAGGAGGAACTCCTCCGTAACTCATTTTATGAAGCCAACATCATCCTGATACCAAAACCGGGAAGAGACACAACAAAAAACAAAACTTCAGGCCAATATCCCTGATGAACACTCTTGCAAAAATCCTCAGTAAAATACTGGCAAACTGAATCCAGCAGCACATTAACAAACTTGATCCACCACGATCAAGTCAGCTTCATCCCTGGGATGCAAGGCTGGTTCAATATACCCAAATCAATAAATATAATCTATCACATAAACAGAACCAAAGACAAAAACCACATAATTATTTCAATAGATGCAGAAAAGGCCTTCGGTAAAATTCAACATCCCTTCATGTTAAAAACTCTAAAAAATCTATGTATTGATGGAACATATGTCAAAATAATAAGAGCTATTTATGACAAACTCATAGCCAATATCATATCGAATGGGCAAAAGCTGGAAGCATTCCTTCGAAAACTAGCACAAGACAAGGATGCCCTCTCTCACCACACCTATTCAACATAGTATTGGAAGTTATAGCCAGGGCAATCAGGCAAGGGAAAGAAATAAAGAGTATTCAAATAAAAAGGGAGGAAGTCAAGTTGTCTGTGTTTGTAGACCACACGATTTCACATTTAGAAAACCCCATCTCAGCCCAAAAACCTCTTGAACTGATAAGCGACTTCAGCCAAGTCTCAGAATATAAAATCAATGTGCAAAACTCACAAGCATTCCTTTACATCAACAATAGGCAAGCAGAGAGTCAAATCGTGAATCAACTCCCATTCACAATCGCTACAAAGAGAATAATATACCTAGGAATACAGCTAGTAAGGGATATGAAGGACCTCTTCAAGGTGAACTACAAACCACTGCTCAAGGAAATAAGAGAGAACATAAACAAATGGAAAAACATTCCATCCTCATGGATAGGAAGATTCAATAGTATGAAAATGGCCATACTGCCCAAAGTAATTCATAGATTCAATGCTATTCCCATCAGACTGCCATTGGTATTCTTCACAAAATTAGAAAAAAATACTATCTTAAATTTCATATGGAATCAAAGAAGACCTGGTATAGCCAAAACAATCTTAAGCAAAAAGAACAAAGCTGGAGGTATCACACTACCTGACTTCAAACTGTACTACAAGACTACAGTAACCAAAACAGCATGGTACTGATGCCAAAACAGACATATAGACCAGTGGATCTGAACCGAGACCTCAGAAATAACACCACACACCTACACTCATCTGATCTTTGACAAACCTGACAAAAACAAGCAATGGAGAAAGGATCTCCTATTCATTAAATGGTGCTGGGAAAACTGAGTAGTCATATGCAGAAAACTGAAACTAGACCCCTTTCTTACACCTTAGAAAAAAATTAACTCAAAATGGATTAAAGACTTAAAGGTAAAACCAAAAACCATAAAAACCTATAAGAAAACCTAGGCAATACCATTCAGGACCTAGGCATTGGCAAAGACTTCATGACAAAAATGCCAAAAGCAATGGCAACAAAAGCCAGAATTGATTAATGGGATCTAATTAATCTAAAGAGCTTCTGAACAGCAAAATAAACTATCATCAGAGTGAATGGGAAACTTACAGAATGGGAGAAAATTTTGGCAGTTTACTCATCTGACAAATGTCTAATATCCAGAATTTACAAGGAACTTAAACATATTTACAAGAAAAAGACAAACAACGCCATCAAAAAGTGGGCATGGGACATAAACAGACATTTCTCAAAAGAAGAAATTTATGTTGTCAATAAAAATATGAAAAAAACTCAACAGCACTGATCATCAGAGAAATGTACATCAAAACCGCAATGCGATACCTTCTCATGCCAGTCAGAATGGCGATTATTAAAAAGTCAAGAAACAATAGTTGCTGGTGAGGTTGTGGAGAAACAGGAATGCTTTTACACTGTTGGTGTGAATGTAAATTAGTTCAACCATTACGGAAGACATATAGCGATTCCTCAAGGATCTAGAACCAGAAATACCATTTGACTCAGTAATACCATTACTGGGTATACACCCAAAGGAATATAAATCATTCTACTATAAAGACACATGCAGCCGGGCGCGGTGGCTCAAGCCTGTAATCCCAGCACTTTGGGAGGCTGAGACGGGCGGATCACGAGGTCAGGAGATCGAGACCATCCTGGCTAACACGGTGAAACCCCGTCTCTACTAAAAATACAAAAAACTAGCTGGGCGAGGTGGCGGGCGCCTGTAGTCCCAGCTACTCGGGAGGCTGAGGCAGGAGAATGGCGTAAACCCGGGAGGTGGAGCTTGCAGTGAGCTGAGATCCGGCCACCGCACTCCAGCCCGGGTGACAGAGCAAGACTCCGTCTCAAAAAAAAAAAAAAAAAAAAAAAAAAAAAGACACATGCATGCATATGTTTATTGCAGCACTATTTACAATAGCAAAGACATGGAAACAAACCAAATGCCCATCAGTGATAGACTGGATAAAAGAAATGCGGTACGTATACACACCATGGAATATTATGCAGCCATAAAAAGGAATGAGATCTTGTCCTTTGCAGGGGCATGGATGAAGCTGGAAGCTCTCATCCTCAGCATACTAACATAGGAACAGAAAACCAAGCACTGCATGTTCTCACTCATAAGTGGGGGTTGAACATTGAGAACACATGGACACAGGGAGGGGAACATCACACACTGGGGCCTGTTGTGGGGTGGGGGGGTGAGGGGAAGGAATTTAGAAGATGGGTCAATAGGTGCAGCAAGCCACGATGGCACAAATATACTTATGTAACAAACCTGCACTTCTGCACATGTATCCCCCCTCCTTTTTTTTTTAAGAAATAAAGAAAAAAAGAAATAGGAAAGCAAATCATTTTTAAAAAGTTACTGCTTCATTACAGTTATAAATTTTCATGAAAATCCTAATTTGTATCCTACAAGTAAGCCTCATTTTGTTATAACTTTACCTTACGCTTCATTTTAAAGCAACAAGAAACTCTGTGGGAATTCTCTTTTCCCCAAATAGATCTCTCCACTAAGGTACAATGGATGTTAATTTCCAACATTCAACTCACATTTAATTGTGAGGGTGACTCTTCTGGGGCTTAGTTAAGAAACTGGTCTGTAGTCCCAGCACTTTGGGAGGCCAAGGCGGACAGATCACCTAAGGTCAGGAGTTCGACAGCGGCCTGGCCAACATGGCAAAACCTTGTCTCCACTAAAAATATAAAAATTAGCTGGGCATGGTGGCTACTTGGGAGGCTGAGGCAGGAGAATCACTTGAACCCAGGAGGCAGAGGTTGGAGTGAACTGAGATTTCATCATTGCACTCCAGCCTGGGTGACAACAGTGAAACTCTGTCTCAAAAAAAAAAAAAAAAAAAAAAAAAAAAAAAAAGAAAGAAAAAGAAAAGAAAAGAAGACAAGAGAAAAGAAAAGAAAGAACTTGCAATACTTGCCGTATGCCCAAATTAGTGTTGCTTCTCCTCCCCAATATCAACCCCTACAACATAACGATGACATTAAACAATCTGTCTATTCTTCCCAGTAATTAATAATCTTAATTTCACCATTGTTTTACTACTTCATGTAATTTAGTCTATTTTTAACCTCTTTTCTTGGTAACATTGATGAATATGTATCTTTGGAAGTTAATACCATACATTTTAAATATATTCCTTCAAATACATTTTAATATCTGCCAGGAATATTCTTCTACTTTATTGTTCTTTTTAAATATTCCTTTATATTGCAATGCACTTGTTATTTTATACAAAAACGAGTACCATTTTTGCTGAATTCAAAGTAGCAAAAACAGTAAGAATTTTGAGTCTGACTTGTTTACAATTCCCATCCAAGAACATAGTACATATAACTGTTATATTCTTTATGTCACTCAAAACATATTTATACTTCATAGCATTCAACAAAATCTCCTCATCCCAATTTTTAATAAATTAAAGAAAATACATAGAATTCAACATTAAGGTAACAACCCATCAAGGCCAAATAACTTAACTTTATTAAACCATAGATTGGTCATCTAAGGAAATATACTATTATAACACATCTCATGAATAGATAAATAGAAAAATTTTATGGTCCCCTCAATAGATGAAAGAGAATTTTTGAAAAACAAACAACCCTCATGAATAAAAAATATTTACATAAGTAATGTATGCTATTTATTTTATAGGGTAATTTTAAAAATTATATACATATAATATTAATACTACATCTCCATGGTGAATTAGTTCATAATAGCAATCTATATATAAATGCACCCACATAAAATTAGAGGAAAGTCCTCCTGGTCATAATGCAATTATTAAATTAATAGAGAATCTTCAACATTTTACAAATTAACACAATTTTTACATTTAATTTTATTAAAAATATTTAATTGTAAACATGGAGATAAAGAATATAGGCTCCTTAATTATGAAGGGGTAAAAAATAACCAATCCTGAACAGTAGTTAATTTTTAAAAAAGAATAGAATAAAACAGAGAAATTAGAATATGAGTCATTTATTTTTAAAAAGACCAAAGATACTATAATCCTAGTTAAAGAATTCTATCCAAGACAATAGTTGTTTATCTCTGTCCAACAGAAGAGTGTTTCCATCTTTCAAGAAGTTTTCATCACTTTTTATGGCAGTCACTTTTGATACTGTCCAATAATGGGAATAAATCATGCTTTTTTCTGTCCACGGTTGCAGAAAAGCAGAGCTTGTTTTTGTGGCCCCAAAATTCCCATCTATTGTTGGTACGGCATGCTTCTTTCCATGCTGAGAATCCTCGTATACAGTGACTTGAAACTGCACATCTCCATCACTTTAAATTTACAACTACACTACAGTTCAATGTAAAACTGAGACTACCATTTCCAGTAATAATATTGATTGATTGATTGATACTCATTCTAAAAAAAGTTTGTAGTAATTTCAGATTAAAAACGAGAACTCGTTACCAGAAGTTTTCATAATATCATAATGGAGAACTATTTATAAAAGTCAAATTTTCAATTGATAGTATCACATGTCAAAAGGAAGAAAAAACTGAGTACAAAAAGGATTATTTCCTAAAAAGATCACATGAATAACTGAGAACACCAGTAATTTCTTACATTTTTGTAAGTTAGTATCTCAAAGGACTCAAAAATATTAAGAATGTCCTCCAATAACACCATAAGGTGTATCAGACTTTATGTCCACCCCTGGGATGATTTTCTTATAAAAGACAACAAGATATCTTAAAAACAATTTGAAAGTATTTATATATATATATGTGCATGTGTGTTTGTATATATATGTGTGTGTTTCATAAAACCAGATATAAACCGAACTAAGTATGCCAAATTAAACAGTTATTTTTATAAATTCAAACCTTATTCTCTTTATATAGAAATAAATAGTATTCAACTATTTTGAAGAAAGTGTGATTATTTTCATATAGAAACTAAAAATAGCAACAGGGAACATTTGTGGTAAACCTTCTGCACTAACAATTCATACATTATTTGAGGAATCATGTATTTTACATAAATACTTTCAAACTTCTGGTAACTAGTTATCATTGTAAGTCTCTAATCTCTGAGCTGGATACAGACAACTACAAGGCTTTAAGAGATGTCTGCTTCACTAAAGGCAAGAAGTCTGGATCCCTGAATTAATGCATGAAGCAGAACTACCTGTCAACCAGGAATACTACCTTGAATTCTTTGGGAAATTTATTAGGCCCCTTAAATTTTCTCTATTTAAGGCCTAGGGAACTGGGTTGGTATAATCACAAACCTTTCAAATAAAAAAACTAATGACACAGTAACAGAAATCAGACAGCAAAATACGAAATTTTCAGATAAGTCAGCCTACAACAGTTCCAAAGTACATGATAGACCTAAATGCTCAGAAATGTAGGCAACACACTAAACACTCAGATTAATTTGATCCAAATCAATTAGAATGGGACTTTAAAATATATCAAGACTAAAATAACTTCCATAAAGGAGGAAGAAAATTATGTAACAAAGTAGGCAAAAATGAAACAAAAAGTAAGAATGAAAAAATTAACAACTAAAACTAGTGAAGATAAAGATATCTCAATAGATGAGGTAAACTCTTAATTAGGCATAGTCAAAGTGAAAATTCTAAACCTGGAAATTATTGCTGAGATTTAAATATTTAAATATTCAAAAAATTATTTTAAAGACAGAGAGGATAAATTGAAAGTTTCCAACAAACACATTTAATAAAAATTCTAGAAATACAGAATAAAAGAAAGCAATCTCTCTCTATTTCTATTTCTCTGTTTCTCTCTTTCTCAGGTTAAAAACACAGAATGAAAAGCAGTAAAAAAACCCACATCCAGACACATCAGATATAACTAAAAACCAAAAATATAGATTTTATACATAATCTCCCAACAAATGACAATTAAATTGTCGGCAGATCATTAGCAATAATAGATTCTCATAGACGGGAAAATAACATCTTCAGAATGTTGAATTAAAATCATCATCATCTTGTATTCTACATCCAAATAAACAATCAATGAAGAAGGACAGAAAGAAAAGCTATTCTTAAATACCCATTAAATAAAAATCTTAACTGCTCATAGAACATTATCAAAAGAACTACCAAAAGACATACTTTTGAACCCAAAAGAAAGGAGATAATGATAAACAAAATGAAAGGTACAAAAACTGTTACTATATATTGATGCATCCAACTTTTGAAAAAAATATATATATATACACACACACATATTAATTTCACTCGTTTAAAAGGTAGAATTAAAAGTCTAGGCAGAATTCACATGAAAAGGAGGCATTTCAGTGGGTAACATGGAAAGTAATGTCTGGAAAGAGTACAGAGATAGTGAATAAATTTATTCTCCCATAGAAATGTTGTGTACATTTATTTACATAAATTTGTCTTTTTTTTTTTTTTTTTTTTTTTGAGACGGAGTCTCGCTCTGTCGCCCGGGCGGGAGTGCAGTGCAGTGGCCGGATCTCAGCTCACTGCAAGCTCTGCCTCCCGGGTTTACGCCATTCTCCTGCCTCAGCCTCCCGAGTAGCTGGGACTACAGGCGCCCACCACCTCGCCCGGCTAGATTTTTGTATTTTTTAGTAGAGACGGAGTTTCACTGTGTTAGCCAGGATGGTCTCGATCTCCTGACCTCGTGATCCACCTGTCTCGGCCTCCCAAAGTGCTGGGATTACAGGCTTGAGCCACCGCGCCCGGCCTATAAATTTGACTTTTTAAATTAGTACATCCCTATAGGAATATAAAGTCTTCAAGTTAGCAGAATAAAATATGGACTAAACTTGATATTAAATATGTGTAAATAATTTGCTAAAATTATAATTTCAAGTAGGTTTGCATTTTAACCTCTTTTATAAATCATGACAAAGAACAAACTATAATATATAGGCATGTCTTGTTTTATTCAACTTTACTGCACTTTGCAGATACTGCATTTTCTAAAAGCAGAAGGTCTGTGGCAACCTTGCATCAAGCCAGGCTATTGTGCCATTTTTCCAAAAGTGTGTGCTCACTTTCTGTCTCCGTATCAGATTTTGGTAATTTTGGTAATTCTAGCAATATTTCAAACTTTTACATCCTTATTACATGTAATGCAGATCCTATATCATAGGTAACCATAACAGATATTATCAATGATTTTTTATGTTACTTTTGTATGATTGGTGATTTTCAATGTCCCTACTCTTTTTGGGGGGTGTACCATAAACCATACATAAGTCAGAAAACTTAATAAATAAATATGGTGTGTTTCAGCTGCTCCACTCACTGGCCATTCTCTCTTCTCTCTCTGTCTCTTTGGGTCTCTGAGACACAACAATATTGAAATTAAGCCAATAACTCTACAATGACCTCTAAATTGTCAAGTGAAAAGAAGAGATACACTTCTCTTACTTAAAATCAAAAGCTAGAAATGATTAAACTTAGTGAGGAATGCCTTGAAAGCTGAGATAGGTGAAAACTAAGCTTCTTGCACCAGAGTTAGCCAAGTTGTGATTGCAAATAACAAGTTATTCAAGGAATAAAAAGTGCTACTCCAGTGAACACATGAATAACAAAACAAAGCAGCCTTATTGTTGATAAGGAGTTTCAGTGATCTGGACAGAAGGTCAAAGCAGTCATAACATTCCCTTAAGCCACAGCCTAATCCAGAATAAGACCCTAAATCTCTTTAATTCCATGAAGGCTGAGTGAGGGGAGGAAGCTGCAAAGTAAAAATTGGAAGCCAACAGCAGTTGGTTCACAAGGTTTAAGGACAAAAGCCATCTTTATAAGATAATGCAAGGTAAAGCAGCAAGTGCTGATGATATAGAAGCTGCAGTGAGTTATCCAGAAGACCTAGCTAAAATCTTTGATGAAGGTGGCCACACTTAGGGTTTCAATGTAGATGTAACAATCCTATAGCGGAAGAAGATGCCATGTATTACTTTTGTAACTAGAAAGGGGAAGTCACTGCCTGGCATCAAAGCTTCAAAGTATAGCCTGGATCTCTTGTTAGGACCTAATGCAGCTTGTGAGTTTAAGTGGAAGTCAATGCCCATTTATATTCTGAAAATCCTAAATCCAGTAAGAATTATGGTAAATCTACTCTGCCCATGCTCTATAAATGGAACAACAAAGTTTGATGACAGTCCATCTGTTCACAGCATGGTTTATGGAGAATTTTAAGCCTGCTGTTGAGACCTACTGCTCAGAAAGTAAGATTGCTTTCAAAATAGTACTGATCACTGATGATGCACCTGGTCACCCAAAATCTCTGATGGAGATACACAGGAAGAGTAATGTTGTTTTCACATCTGCTAGCACAACATCCATTCTGCAGTCCATCAATCATAGAGAAATGTCAACTTTCAAGTTTTATGACTTAAGAAATATATTTTCTAAGGCTACAGCTGCCATAGCGATCCCTCCAATGGATCTAGGCAAAGTAAATTGAAAATACTCTGCAAAGAACTCAACACTGTAGATATCATTAAGAACATCTACGATTCATGGGAGGAGGTAAAACAGAATCAACAATCACAGGAGTTTGGAAGAAATTAATACCTACCCTCAAGGATGACGTTGAGGGGTGCAAGACTTCAATGCAGAAAATAACTGCAGATGTTGTGGATATAGCAAGAGAAAAAGCAGAAGCAGAGACAAGATACAAATGAATTGCTGCAATGTCATGATAAAACTTGAAAACATCAGGAGTTGCCCTTCATGGATGAGCAAAGAAAGTGGTTTCTTGAGAGAGAATCTATTCCCAGTAAAGACACTGTGCACATTGCTGAAATGACAGCAAAATATTTACGTTATTTCAACTTAGTAGACAAAGCAGCAGCAGGGTTTGATGGGACTGACTCCAATTTTGAAAGCTCTACTCTGGGTAAAATGATATCAAGCATCTAGCATGCTACAGAGCCATCTTTCATGAAAGAGTCAACTGATGTGGCTAATTTCATTGCTGTGTTATCTTAAGAAATTGCCACAGGTACCAAAACTTTCAGCAACTGCCACCCTAATCTGTCAGCAACCATCAATATCGAGGCATGATTCTCCACCAGCAAAATGATTGACTTCCTGAAGGCTCAGATTATCGTTAGCAATTTTTTAGCAATATGGTGTTTTTAAATTAAGCATGTACATTGTTTTTAGATACAATGCTATTGTAAACCTAATAGACAATAATACAGTGTAAATATAACTTTTATATTCACTGGAAAATGAAAATATTCATGTGACTTGCGTTACTGCGATATTTGCTTTATTGCTATGGTCTGGAACTGAACCTGAAATATGTCTGAGGTATGCCTGTAATTATTCAACTTTACCCTTTCTTGCTTGGAAATAATACCTTCTATTTTTAGACTTCTCAGACTTCTTGATTTCATATTCTTCTCAAGATAGATGAAAGTCTGGAATTGCTTCATGAAAAAGCTTTGTTTGGAATTGAAGGTTATAATATAAGAGTTTATATTTAGTGTGTGAGAACCTTTAGAAAGTGAAAATACTACCTGGGCCAATAAATCGGCCTTTTTTTTTTCTGATCCCAATCTTACCTTTCAGCTTTTCATCATATCCTCAAACCCCCTTATTTAATGCCAGCAAATCCCGGTATCTCAAATTTCTTTATGCTCTCTGCTTGCACAGTCATCTCTGATAACATGATTAGACAGAAGATCATACACACACAGCATAAATGTTTCTGAACTGCAGCAGAGGACTACGCCATGCAGCCTTAATAACAACACTCTTCAAGAGATCAAATCAATACAATGTCACAAAAGGCCCCATATATCCCATTCACCTCTGTGAACAAGAATGCAATGGTCCGAGAATTGCCACCATCCTTTTCTTCTGAATTTTAATGTACTACTAGAAAAAAAAAATTTAAAGCACATTTCTAGGCAGAAGAAAGGTTTTTAATTATGCCTGGTGTTTCACAATTTTCATTTCCATAGACAAATATTATTTTGTTAAGTTATACTGAGTGATACAGGCTTAAAGAAGGCATTATTGCTATATATGTATATGTATATATATATGTATATTCTCAGCAGGTCTAAAATTTTAAACATAAACTAATATCTCTAAGCACAAGTACCACTACCTTAATGAGATTTATCCTAAATTAATGTTTAAGAGGAGCTTATTAGGGATTCATGCCACTTCAGAACTCATATAACTAAACAAAAATTGCATTCAATTTTGCATGTTGTTTCCAATTATTTCTTCCACAGTGCTAAAATAGTCTTAGACATATAAACTGAAAGACCATTTGATGTAAATTAGCATAATACTTTGCAAATCAATGTTATTTTTAAATTGAAAACCTTAGAAAAGTCTGACATTAAGTAGAATAAATTAAAACAATGTTAAATCTCTAACATCAACATGCCCAATAAGACAGTCTTAATTATGAACCTATGAAATAAAATTAAAACAGTTATGAAATATCAGTTGAGATTTGAAAGAAGACTAAAATACTACTTACGATGTATAATAAAGCAACCCAAATTATTTGTGTTTGCTTTTAAATTTTAGCAAACATGTTAATATAATCTTTCTATCTAGTTAAGCCTGGTTCATACAGCAAGAGTAAGAGTCTACCACTCTTTTTTGTGCTTCTAGAATTTGGATATAGGTATGCCTTAATAATATTATGCAAAAAAGAATCAAAAATTCAAACATTCAGTTGTACAACTTTTAGGATAAAATATCATAACAAGTTATTAAAATGCAAATAAATATACATCATTCATTAGATATGGAGTATGACTAGATATAGATTTATTCTATTTTAAATCAGCTTATTGTACCTTAGTTGCATAGCTGACCAAGAGTTCTCAAATTCATTCAAGCAAATTATGAAAATCCCTAAAGCCTCACTGTAATTTTTCCTGTTTATCATCTCTAAAAGCAAAGTTTCAGATGAAATCATATCTATATACCTTTTCATCATCCTCAGAAGCATGAATTTCAAAAGTGATGCTTAAATCCTGCTCCAACAGTGTCCACATTGGACTCCTGAAGAGAAGTAGAAGGCAGAGCAGGCCTAATTAATAATGAGAAACTTAGGGCTCCTGTGCTTTGGGTCTGGTAGGCAGGAAACATTAAAGTATCAAAGTGAGGGCATGGATGTCTAGAATGAGGAAATGAAAGAGTGAGAAAGAATGGGGGCGCCAGGAGCGGTGGCTCACACCTGTAATCCCAGCACTTTGGGAGGCTGAGGTAGGCAGATCAGGAGGTCAGGAGATTGAGACCATCCTGACCAACAAATCTCAGTTACTCGGGAGGCTGAGGCACGAGAATCCCTTAAACCCAGGAGGCAGAGGTTGCAGTGAGCTGAGATCGCGCCACTGCACTCCAGCCTGGTGACAGAGCGAGACTGTCTTAAAAAAAAAAAAAAAAAAAAGGAATGGGGGATAGGTGGAAGGGAAACACACAAAGGCCAGATTGAGACATATCTGGGCTTTGTTCTCAATCTACCATTAGTTACTACTGTGTGGCCCCAGGAAATTAAATTCTGTTCTTAGTAATTTAGTGTCCTGATTCATAAAATGATGGATAAAAATATTTTCTAAGACCTTCCAGATCTAAAATACAACAACTCTCCCTCAAGAAAATTTACCTATTTCACAGAAATGAGAAGAAACATAGCATTCCACAGGAGCACCAACAGGCTGCACTTTTAACTCCTCAGTGCTTTGTGACCATTCACATCATGTGATTTTTAAGTACGCTTCTTTTATGGGACAGCCCTAGTGAAACAGATACACGAATAATCAGCACAAATTGTATACAGAGGAGGGTGATATTAACTTTGTGAAGACCCAGGGGCATGATGACATTTGTGTTAGGTCTTGAAGAATAAATAAAATTTCATCACAGGAAAAGAAGAAAAGGGTGCAGAAGCAGCTAGGTAAAATATGAAAAAAGGTAAGAGATACAAAAACACACGGATTGTTCAAAAGTTGTAAAAATCAGAATAGTGGACAGAATTTTGCTGAGGTTACGAAAGAACAGGACAAGGTCAAAATGAACAATTCCTTGAATGCTAAGGTGAGTAACTCCTTCTAGTTGATATAACAGAAAGAAAAACAAAACAAAACAAAACAAAACAGAATAATTTCCTGAAATAAAACATACTAAAATTGTTACCAGGATTTAGACGGTATACAACGTTACCTCAAACATAACAGATGAAGTATTATACATGAGTGAAGCCATCTTAGACACGCAGCTTTGTTAAACCTCCAAATAACTGCAGTTGCATGAGTGACCTCAGCTAAGACAGGAAAAGAATGACCCAGTGAACCAAATCTGGATTTCCAGATTGTAGAAACTATAAGCAAATAATTTGTACAAGATATGTGTGTTGCCATAACAAAAAGTTAAAACCTGTGATATTTGCTTTGGGATTGAACAGATGGTAGAGGCTGAAGAATAGCATGGAGACTGAGTAGAGGCTGGAAGATCAGTAAAGAAATTGTTAATGGGGATACTAAAAGGTCAATACACGTTATGTGATGAGCAATTGGCAATAATCCTGCCCGTGATCGCTTGGAAGAGAGAAAAAGCACTTCATAATGTTGTTGATCAAATTAAAGAGGTTTCCAGACAACTGTTGAAACTAGCAACTAGCACGTGGGCAATTCTTATAAAAAGAGTAGATGACTAAGAGGGCAGGGGCAAGATACTAGTAAGAAAGCCAAAAGACACAGGGAACCAATCACAAGGAGCAGAACTGGGCTCTAATCAAAAAACATTCTCTGCCCCTGTAGTCAGGGACCTTGAAAACACCAGTTACACTTTACAATCACAATAGACCAGTGACTGTTGTGTTCCCTGCCTTTTGGAACGGGAGACTATTTTCCAATTATCCTGCCCCTGTTCTATGTGTGTTGTGTGTGTAGGGAACAATAACTTACTTTTAGGTTCTTAGTTCTGCAGATCAACAGGGATTTTAGCAATGAAACTTCATTTGAATCTGGAACTGATTTCAACATGCTATTTTGGACTTCAACATGATGTCCTAACGAGATAAATCTTTGGGAGGGTGTGGGGTTTTGTGCATGCCGAAGGGACATTAATCAGGAGAATCCAGAGAGTAGACTGTAAAATAATATATTGCCATGGTGGCAGTCCCCTATAAATATACTTTCAGGTATTCAGTCTTGTGCTGTCTCCTCAGATACTCGTTTTACAGATGGTTATGTGAATAAACTCCCTCTTAAGCCAGCAACTACACTCTGGCAAAGCTTGGGACAGATACTAAATGAGGAGAGGCCACATAGAGAAAGGCCCTGGAAGATGAGGGGCTATCTTGGACATTCCAACTCAAGACAAAGCTCCCAGTGGAATTCAGCTACATGAGTGATGGCTGTTTATTGCACATTAAGCAGAACTACCTAGCTGAGCCCTGAAATATAATAAATCATTGTGGTTTTAAGCCAATACATTTTGGGCTGTTTTCTCTCATAGCAATGGATAACAGAAACATATGCCTTATTTATATTTATCTCTACCACTTAAGAAAGTGATTAAGAAACAATAAATGCTCAAAAATATCAATAATTTGGGGCTGGAAGCAGTGGCTCACCCCTGCAATCACAGCACTTTGGGAGGCCAAGGCAGGAGAATCGCTTGAGCCTAGGAGTTCAAGGTTGCAAAGAGCTATGCTCACACCATTGCACTCCAGCCTGGGTGACAGAATAAGGCCCTGTTTCTAAAAAAAAAAACAAAAAAAAAAAACAAAAAAATAGTGTAGATTAATTAATTGTTTTCACAGAATAGATGAGAAGAAAAATAATGATACACTCATTTGTTCTTTTCCTATTATGTATGTGGTCACATTTCTACTCATACTACATCTTTCTCATATAAGTTTGAATTAGTTCGACCTTTTGATTACATGTAATTCAGATATTTTTTGTGAGATAAGTTATGAATAGATGGCAATAAAAGCAATGATAAAATTCTCATCAGAGGAAAGAAAGGGGCAACATGCAACATCAAGAACACATAAAAGTAAGTACTCTAAAATGAACACTGGTGGTAGTGCACTATATGTATCTTTAAAATAATGTAGTCTCTACATCCACTCTGACATTTCTTTTGTTTGTAAATAGCAATTCATTATATTTAACTAGAATCAGGCATGTTGCTTGTTTTTAATAGTTTTACATGTATTTTATTTTTAGGTGACTATAATCACTACTTTATAAATTTAAAAAAACACCTGATTTTGAGGTTTGTAAGCCATAGATATAGAATTCAAACTTAATCCTTCCAATTTCTGCCATCCACTACAAGATGACGAACAACTGTTCTGTACTGACTCCCTCATGTTTCTGCAATTCGATAAAGGATAATAAAGATAACAAGCCATAAATATACACAAGTAGAAGCTCTATATAAACAGATGCTGCTTAACATTTGTCCAAAACTATCTTTGCCAAATCACAGAAGAAATTTTAAGGCATATAAATAAGAATAAAATTTCACACCAAGCATATTAAGTAAAAAAATATGTAGACATCATGGTTGGTATTTTAATTCTGTGGTAAATGCCATAAAGGAATACAAATATTTAGTAATAGCAAATCACACAAATTCTTAGATTGAATAAGTCGTCAAATATTTAAAAAACTATTATTTTTATCAAGTAATGGCTAACTTCTATCTAATGTAAAATACGGCAAAACTGATGTGATTATTACACATATTGCATGCCTGTATCAAAAAACTACACGGTTTCTCTGTGCAATACATTTTATCCTTAGATCTTATTGTCTTCTCCACTTAACTGGATAATTATCCATAGGTATAAATTTTTCTTTAGTGCACTGATACGGTTTGTCTCTGTGTCCCCATCCAAATCTCATCTTGAAATTCTGGGGGAGGGGCCTAGTGGGAAGTGATTGAATCATGGAGGTCAACTTCCTTTTTGCTGTTCTTGTGAGAGTGAGTTCTCCTGAGATCTGGTTGTTTGAAAGTGTGTGGCATTTCCCCCTTTCCCTCTCTCTTCCTCTGCCAGGGTAATGCATGCATGCTTCCCCTTCGCTTTCTGTCATGATTGTAAGTTTCCTGAGGCGTTCCAGCAGTGCTTCCTGTTAAGCCTGAAGAACTGTGAGCCATTTAAACCTCTTTCCTTCATAAATAACCAGTCTCAGAAAGTCAGTATAACAAACTAATACATGCACTTTCCAATGTAAAATATCTTTAGATCCTACCTCCAGGATCATTTATGGTTTAATTTTTCTCTGTTATAAATCCTTGTTATAAGTGAACAAAATTTTGATAAACTATAATGATAATGTGTATTAATAAACTTGAATGAAACATAGTTTAATGATTAAAAGCATAGGAAAGCTGATTCATGCTTTGTAAAATATATACTATAGACTTCTCATGCAAATATTAATATTCTCCAGTTACAAAACATAATCATCACTGGCAGCTCCAGTGAAATTTTCAAGAGTCAAGAACCCAAGTGTTTTATAAACGGATAAAACCTTTAAAACTTCACATATATTATCCATAACTCTTATGTGCATACAGATATGTTTTTCTTTTTTATTCTCATCCTTTTTAATGAATGTGAATATAACATCAACAAAGAAATCAATAAATTCAAGCTGGTGCTATAGAAAATACCCTCTTAAGAAGCTTTCATTGAGAGGGAAATATCTCCAGTATATTACTATTTACCATGAAATAATTTTATTTGTATATTTGTGTTCTGATTATGAGTCCTAAAGCTAAACATATTCAAATGTATGCTCTTTATTGGGGGGCATATAAAAATTTTGAATGTATATACTTATTAGGTAAATAAGCCTTCATAAAATGAATTACATAAAAAGTGAAAAATGTTTCATCTTGAAAATAATAGTTACTTCATTGTTATAACAATGTGAAAGGAATAGTTCCAAACCTAACTAGCATTGTGTGATGTTAATATTTCCTGACAATTACATGTTACACAAATACTACTATTAAAATGAAAAGCTAATGTGTTATACGGTGGAAAATTCTATGTAATAATACCAAAGGATTAATTAAGCTCTGATCAGGTCAATATTCAACCACCAACATCATACATAACACCCGTATAAACTAGCTTATATATTTTTGAAATAAAATATACATGAACTCCTTTTATTTAAATATAATTCTATTTAAATACAATTCAAGTATTATAATTCAATATGATAGAAATAATTACTGCTGACTGTCTTTAAATTTCATATTTCTATAAACCATAAAAATGTGAACACCAGGGAAATCACTATTTTGAATTGCTTCTTGTTGCTGTTGTTGATGCTGCTTTCCTTTATAAAAATTAGGTAGTTACAGCAATTCATATTGTTTAACTACTTTACTGAAAGCATTTTGGCACACTTTCATATACCTTTCCAGGAGAAAAACTACAGCAATTTTTTTATAGTTAATATGAATCAATTTCTTTCGCAATTTATTATCAGGTATAACACTCAAAAATGTATTATTTGAAATAAATGTATAACATTTACTTTTAATAAATCATCATTTTGAAAAGATCAGTGAGATGATGGATATATTAACTACTTTGATCAGTATACATTATATGTATCAAAACATTACTACATACCCATGAGTATGTATAATTACTATTTGTTAATTCAAAAAATAAAACTTTTTAAAAATCATTTAAATGCAAGATAAATTATTTAAATGTTTGTTTCTTACCATGGCAAGAACCCTCAATTTCTTCATATCCTGTACTGCAGATGCATCTTCCAAGAGGAACCAGCCAGTCTCCATCAGCTCCACAATACAGTTTAGGAGTGTCACGCTCTTCAGCACTCTTCACACAAGAACCCCGTACTTCAACCAAAGAGGAGGAATCAACCCTTGGAATGGTATCAGGAAACATGGCCAAGTTACGAACAGTGAAGGGGCACTTCTTGTAGAAAACACGGACTGAAACCAGGGCAATGCATGCCCCAATGTCTTGAAAAGCCAGATAAAATCCTTTCCTTTCTATAGGCCCCACCTCACGAATTTCAGTGTTGAGTTTGAGGATGCGATCACCCAAATCCATCTGGGTAAAACTCTCATCAGCAGCAATTGTGTCGATCTTTGTATACTGGTTTGGCTTGAATTTAATTCCGTGGGACTCATCTGATTCCATATAAAACAGATTAAATGTTTCTTTGCAAGTCCCCAAGACCCATGGGATGCTGTTACAATCCCTCAATGTGAATTTCATTTCCACGTAAATTTTCTGTGCTGCATCACGGGAGATCCAGTTTGTACGAAGCCAGTTGTTTTGGTTTGGTTCCATTACATTACATACCTGGTATGTGTGAATGGGCCTATTATGTTCATCCATTTCAGTGATGGCATCCCACTGCAAAAAGGGGAAAAAGTCATTAAGTGATTTTAAACTACAGTGATTAAACAGAAATGATTACCTACAATTTTTTTTTCGTTTTACCAAAATAAAAAAGAGTTAAAAGGATACAAATGAAGCTATTCAAAGCAACAATGGAACAGCATTTTAACCGTGAGCCTTTGGTTAAAAGTACGGGTTCTAGAATCAGCTGTCCTGTCTTGTCTTCTTACACATGAATTGCATGACAACTTTATTTAATATCTAGTTTCCTCAACTGTAAAGGAGCTGATAATAGTACCTGTTTCACAGGGTTGTTGTAAGGTATAAATTAGATAAATACACGTACAGCACTTCAGACAGTTCCTGGCATACTATAAGAACATTAAATAGCATCCATTATCTTATCAAAACAATTAAATATATAAAAAATGCACTTTGGGTTTCCCATCTTTCCTCATATACAATTTGCCACAAATTGTGTTCTGTTTTCTTTGCCAATATTCAATTAAATATTTACATGACCATTTAAATAGAAAACAGACATAGATAAGGCCTTAGACTTATTCAATATTTATCAGGCACTCCCATACCCTGGACACTGGAAATACAGCAATTAACAAGGTGAACTAAAACTGTCTGCCTTTATAAAGCTTACTTTAGAAGGAAGAGAGACAATTAAAAAGTAGAAATGAGTAAAACTATATAATATGGTAGAAAGTACAATGGGGAAAAATGGGGCAAGGAGATTAAGAAGAGGGTTATAATTTTAAGTGGGTGTCTAGAAAAGGCTTACTGAGGTAGTGACATTTAAGCATTGACTTAGACATGAGACAATGAAACTTGCAAAGAGGAAGCAGTAAATACAAATAACCTGAGGCAGGAGTGTGTAGGTATATTTGAGGAACAGCATAAGTGGGCACTGAAAGCACATTAAGTACTAAGAACAGAGGGTCAGAGAGCAGCCAAACCAAAAGTCTTTATTAAGCATTTTAAGTCCTTTGGCTTTTACTCTGAGCTAGATCACTGGATTATTTTCACTTCTGTATGTTTATGTACAAGCAGTTTGCCACTTGATTGCATGCAAAGACTTTGTCTGTTTTTAAGAGATTTAATAAAAATATCTGAGTACCCTGAAAGCAGTTTAGATTATCAATATTTATTCATTTAATGTTACAAACTTCTATACTGTAAATTTAGATTATAACTCCATTTTATTTGTATAGTTATAATTGATCATTTTCAATACATGAAAAACATTCAGGTAACCTTATAGCATGTTTGGGAACACATGCTAGTCATCATAATTTATCATTTCTATTTGAGTATACTGAAAATGACAAATGGTTTGCTATAGTGAATAAGGGTGAATAAGGGTTCTATTCATTGATAACATACTTCAGTTATTTATAATAAGATTATTTAACATATTCTGTTTGCAGTTTCTCATTTTAACTGGCTATAGAGAGTTACTAAATCAAGGCCAGTTGAATTTCATTAGTATACTTTCTAAGAGAATGCCTACTTTCCTCTGTATATAGGACCATTATGACACAAAGTACTTTTAATTAACTACTGTACATTTCTAGAATAATTCATATTATCCATCATGCAAACTTAAACACAATATTTTATCCAAAAAAATATTTTTGCAAGTTCCTTGCTTGAAATCCAGAGGGCATTTTCCAGAGAAAACAATAAGTTCCTTTCAACTGTATATTTAATTTTACAAAATACACACATTTTTTATCAGGGGTGATTCAATAATCTCAAGGGAATATACATGAGATTTCCCATCTAAATGTCTTTCATCCTAATGTGTAATGGATCTTACATTACTCTGAGGACACTTAAAGGCAAACCAGCACTGTCACAGCTCATTGGAACCACAATACAATCATTCTAAATGTAGCTGTAAACCAAGAGAATAGTAAAAAATATGATATACTTTTAAACTGTCAAAATCAATGTCTAAAAATCTAAGTATTTTACCTATAGGAGAGCATGTACTCATCCAATGATGATTTTTATTTTGAATACATTTATAATTAGAGTTCATTTCATTTATCAGGGAATGCATATACATTATTATTAATGTCTATACTACATACTTTACTCTCCCATATAGGAGTAAATAACTATATTCCCAGTAAATGCTGCTTTAATTAGTATCTTCAGGCTACATTGCTTCATATTAATAGAAAGCGTTAACCATGTTCATCAAAAAATCAACTCTGAAAAGATGAGATTAACTTTAACTCAAATATGAAAAACTTTGAAAATATCATTTATGAAATTAGAACATTTCCTTATTTACAAATACATTCAGTTGGGGAGATGTTCAGAAGGAGAGAAGGGTCTGAAGTGAAAAAAATGCATGTATTCTCTAATCAGAACCGATATAAACCAAGAAATATAGAAGTACGAAAATATACACAGATATTTGGAAATGTGAGTCTTCTCAAATACAGTGCATAAATACATGGCAAAATGATGCATATTGTTTTACACTAAGTTTGTGATGTTTGATGAAAAATAATATTTCTTCTTTTACTTAAAATAAAATAAATTAGAATTAGATTTAGGTACCAAAACAGTCAAAACAGACATAATTGGTAAATTTCATCTTATTCAATAATATAGAAAGTTATATTAGATATACAAATTTGGATGATTCCCTAAAACAAGAATGTAAATTCAAAATTGATATAGATCTAAATGCCTATGAAATTTGCCATAAAATATAACATCAGTAGATATAGAAATCATATCACATTTCAGGCATACTTTTCCTTTTGGAAATACTGCATTTATATATAAAGACCCCGGAACACAGGTTTAAACTATGCAGGTCCACTTACAAGTGAATTTTCTTCAGTCTCTGCCACCTCTGAGACAGCAAGACCAACCCTTCTACTTTACCCTACTCTTCAGCCTACTCAACATAAAGACAACAAGGATGAAGGCCACTTTATGATCGTCCATTTCCATTTAATGAATAGTAAATATATTTTCTCTTCCTTACGATTTTCTTTTCTTTTTCTGAGATAAGGTCTCACTCTGTTACCCAGGTTGAAGCAAAGTGGTGCAATTTCAGCTCACTGCAACCTCCATGTCCCAGGCTCAAGAAATTCTTTCACCTCAGCTTCCAAAGTAGCTGGGACTACAAGGCATGCACCACCACACCCAGCTAATTTTTTGTATTTTTGGTAGAGATCGGATTTTGCCATGTTGCCCAGGCTGGTCTCAAACTCCTGAGCTCAGGTGATCTACCTGCTTTGGCCTCTCAAATTTCTGGAATTACAGGCATAAGTCAGCATGCCCAGCTATGATTTTCTTAATAACATTTTCTCTAGCTTACTTTAAGAATACAGTATGTATAATATATAACATACAAACTATGTGTTAATCAACTGTTTATGTTATCAATAAGGCTTCTGATCAACAGTAGACTACTAGCAGTTAAATTTTCTGGACAGTCAAATGTTATACATGGATTTCAATAACACATAGGTCAATCTCCATGCTGTTCAAAGGGTCAATTTTAACTTTTTAGTTATAATTTCAAGTGTTAAAATAAATAGGGTCTCTAAAAAGTAGAGATCCCAAGATAAGAATATGAGTATGGCAGCTCACATACCACATGCCTAAATATTTTTAAATGATAAATTTTTTTTTACTTGTATAAATATATATAATACATATTACCATAATTACTACTACATGTTACACTAATATATTGCATATTGGTGAAGTCAGGGCTTTAGTGTACCCATTGCCGGAATAAAGTACATTGCACCATTAAGTAATTTTTCATCACCCACCCCCCTTTTTACCCTTTCACCTTTCCAAGCCTCCACTGTTATTCCACAGTGTAGACCTACATGTACACATTATTTAGCTCCCACTTATAAATGAGAACATACAGTATTTGTCTTTCTGTGTCTCAGTTGTTTCATTTAAGATAATAGCCTACAGTTCCATTATTTAAATTAGATCAAACTTAAAATATATAGCATCAGTCTACTTTGTAAAGATACTTTCATAACAACCTGACAGTCCAGTTTCATATTGAAAATACTTGGACTCCTAAGAACCCCATGGCAGCATGTGGTGGCCTATAGAGAGCCAGCTCTTAACCTCAGTTAATCCCACTTCTCTGCCCTTACCTGACTCTAGCTCTATCTCACATCCTGAGAGATTTCACATATGCACATATATGAGCATCTCATACACAAGCTGTCTTTTCCCTGTTTCAAAAAGCTGCCAACTTTAGTCCTCCAGTCGACTTAGGCTGAGCACACCAGTATCACAGAGTATCCTTTGGAGGATGAATCCCAGCAAGAATCTGTGACGCTCCTAAAAGTTGGACTTGAGGCCATTTGAGCAAGAAAGTCTAGGGTCTTGAATACCTGTGCTATGGTATACAAAGAAACCGTAAGATCTAAGTGGCATATCTTCTTATCCTTCAATACCGTATCTTCATGAAGAGGAGTGTAGCCACAGGAGTGAATGGGCAAGATCATCTAAAGCTCTAGCATGAAGTAGAGGCTTCCCTTCCTGGGTCTAAAGATGATCATAATTCTTTTTAAAATCCAATTTGGACTGTAAGATTACTGGAATTTTTCTTTAATAGCAAAGAGAGTTAAAAACCTATGCTTCACTTCATTATTAGGTAGTTAGTGTAAACATTTACTTTAAAAGCCTTTTTTTAAACTTCATAAAGTACTTTGTCAACTCTACACATCATATGTTAATAAGCAATTAACAATATTTAGTGAATCTATAGTATCTGTAAGTTCTATGAGGAAAGTAAAGAAAGATGATATAAAGTTTGCTCTCATTGGACTTGTTTATAATACATTTAAGGTAATAAATTTAAAAAACCTAATTGATAGCACAGGTCTGAGTGTAACAATCTAATAGTTTATATAGCAAAATACAGTAAGTGTTCAAAGGACAGCAACACTCATGAACTGGAGCTGCTTGGAAGGCTCAGCCAAGAAGCATGCACTGGACTTAAACCATAAAGAATCATAAAATTCAATAAGCCAGAGGGAGGAAAGTGAATAGAAATTAATTTATAAAACTAAGCTATATGCATATACTTTTAGACAACTCTAGTTCTGTCCCACATAAAGCTCCTACCCCTATTTAAAACAAACATATAATTTATTATCCAACTGTGAAATACTTAGATGTACATAAATCTAGTAAATGTACAAATTACAAGATAAAGTATATTATCAAACCAGTCATTAATTTTGCTATTGGTCACTTCTGTCAGCTGCTAGCTTTTACATAATAGGTAATGAACACAAAACATTACAACTCCTCAATCACATGTATGCTTCTTAAGAAAAATTTTATGTAGGACTTACAATAAAATACTAACATATAATGTAGAAAAGAGCTAAATAAAGCAAATGGAATCATACATGTTTCTGCAGGGGAGAAAATCTTGCAAATTATTTCTGTTTTCATGACCTATATGAGTAGAACAAAGAACTATATGAGTGAGTTGTTTTTTGGATCGAGGAGTGGACAGATGGATTACAAACAGAGGGATGGAAAAGTTTTGTAACTAAGTGTCCTGCTCAACGAGAAGTTTTGGTTAAGCAAGAATCAGTTGTACTCCAAGGAGTTATTTCTTTCAAATACTACAAGGTTACCTTGGATGTAATGATCTTTAAGGCCACTATTTATATACTGAATTTATATTCATCAAAACTTTTCCACAAATGCTAACTGATGTGGTCTTCATCGGTCCAATAAAACAAGACAGGTATTTTTATTTTCATGATAACAATAAGGAATCCAATACTCAATAATAAAATTAATTACCCAGTGTTTCATGGACTAGAATTAGAACTAGGTCTTCTAACTTTATTTTATGTATTCTATGATGTTAAGGCCTCTTACAAAGCTTGCTGGGAGGAGATGGTATGGGTGGAGAGACTGCACCTCTCATTGCTAGCCAATTATTAGAGATAGCAAAGAGCTGGGCCTGGAGCACTGGCTTCATATGCAAGCCTGCCCCTTCCAAGTCTACAGCCCCAAATTCTTCCTTATGATGTGTTACTCTCACACATTAAGCCAGTATTTCCCCTGCCCTAGATGATCGATCATAGAGCAGGTATCAGGCACTTATAGACCACCCCATTGCCCAAATTCCACAGGAATTTTTCAAACTAAGCAAACGTCAAAGTGTTTACTTTGCCCCACCCTGTCTTTCCCTCAGAAACCCTAGAAAAGGCTTTAGCCTAGATTGAGATTTAACCCTCACTCCTGTCTTCTACCACCTGACCAAAACATAGTGGCTCCCCTGTGGCCCTGAATGGTATGCACTGCCCCCTCTCTGGGACTTATGAGTATAATAAACTTCTTTCCAAGCCTTGTTCTCATTTCCTCCTACGACCACAGTGACTTTATCACACTGTATTCAACATTTACATCTTAGAATGAATAAATTGTTATATGGATCTTAAGACAATCCTCCTGGCATCCTGTCGAAGGACAGCTGATTCTTGCTTAACCAAAAGCTTTCATTGAACAAGAGACTCTGGCAAAACTTCCTCATATAGTCATTCCTTGATCCAAAAAAAAGGATTCATAAAATGACCATAAGACAAAATGAGTCTCTCTGTTCTATTTATCCAGGACATAAGAATAGATGTAGTTTGCAAGATATTCCATTCTGTAGAAGCATGTATAATTCGATTTTTGCTTTACTGAGCTCTTTTCTACTTTCTATATTGGTGAGTTATTTTATATATTGATATTTTAAATATTACATGAAAAACATAAATTAAAAAAAAAACAAGATAGAGGAACTGGGATATTTTAGTTCAGTGCCTATTATGTAAAAGCAAGCACATGACCAGACTGACCAACTTAGTACAGATTTAATAACAAAAGTATTTATAATGACATATATAATTTACAGATTCTTATATATTAGGGTTCTCTAAAAACCCTTCCCCATCAACATATAAATTTTCATTTCCATAGCAAGCTAAATAAACTAGTTCAAAAAGCCAAGTTTTAAAATTTTATGGCATAATAATTTACTAATATGTCAATGATTAATAAAATGTTAATATTACATTATTTGTATTATAATACAATTTTATTACTTATAATTATAATAAAGTTTTATTATAAATACAATTTCATTATATAATTATTAATCATACTACAAATACAATTATATTATAAATATATATTTATTGTATTATTAAATATATTTTAAATATTTTATTAAATATACACAGTATATTATATATAATATAGTTTGTGTATGTTATATATATTTATGTATATAACATATTATATATTATACAATATAATCTATATTATATAGTATAATATACAGAAAAATATATATTATATAATATACAGATTTTTCTTTTTTTTTTTTTGAGATGGAGTCTTGCTCTGTCACCCAGGCTGGAGTACAGTGGTGCAATCTTGGCTCATTGCAGACTCCACGCCCTGGTTTAGGCAGGTACCCTGCCTCAGCCTCCCAAGTAGCTGGGATTACAGGTGCACGCCACCACACCAGTCTAATTTTTTTGTATTTTTAGTAGAGACAGGGTTTCACCATGTTGGCCAGACTGGTCTCAAACTCCTGACCCCTCAGGCAATCCGCTCCCCTCAGCCTCCCAAAGTGCTGGGATTATAGGCATGAGCCACCTTGCCTGGCAACATAGAGATTCTTAATAGTACAGATTTAATGACAGATTCATTTATAATGATACAGATATTTATAATAACGACAGATTGAATTATTTTAAACCTGTAATAGCTACAATTACCAAACTTATGTACATCTAAATATTTCACAGCTAAAGAGTAAGTTATATGTATATTTGTTTTAAAAAGGGTAAAAAGTTTTACTTCCTGGATATACATGGTGAGGACTAAAGTTGCCAAAAGTGTGTGCACAAAGATTTGTGTATTGGGGGCTGTATCATTTGAAGTGAATATTTGTTAGAAGTGATAGGAAATGTGAATAGCTATGAGCAATAATTAATCTATTTAAAATTTATGCTTGAGGATTCTCTAAAAACCCTTCTCCATCCACATATGAATTTTTGTTTCTATAGCAAGCTAAATAAACTAGGCCAAAAAACCGGATTCCTTTTGGGTATAGAAAGTCAGAACAAGGAAATTAATTCTTAAAGCAACTGGCAGTCATTGAGGAATCAGATGGCTTTCTTTTCTTGGAGAACAAAATAAGGCAATCAAACAGCCTTTTTAGGCAAAGAATATTCAGATAATATGCTGGCAAATGGACACATACATCCAAAGTTCTTACATAAATCTCTCAAATTTATATCTTCTTCCCTCTGAAAATCTTTAGAATTCAACAGAAATATAAACTTTTATTTCCAAAATAAATTTTGAAATTTTAAAATAGGAGCAGATAGTTTGTTTCTTAGCACAGAATGGACTATTGGACAGCTAATTATATTTTCAAAAAGCAGGGATAAGTCCTGATAACATATTCAAAACACATAGCAAAAGAAAAGAGCAATTACCTTCAGACCAATGTGCTCACCTCTGTATCGCAGAGAGAAAAGGGAGGGGGAAGTCACACCCTAGATGCCTTAGGACCTTAAACAGGTGCAAGGCTGGTCTGATTTAAGGAAATGAAATGTCAGTTAAAACCAATCTTAAATATGCTGATAGTAGAAAACAGAAAAGGAAGTATTTTAATAACATGGAAGACTGAACTGCTGGAGAAACGTATTTTCGTCTTTACCTGTGCTTCCTAAATATGTGCGTGTGTGTGTGTGTTTCTGAAATCTCTTTCCTTTCTTCCCTTTTGTGTATTGATTTTTGATAATTACATGCTGTAAGACCATGTCCTCGAGTACTGAAACTATTAAGGCCTAAATTTATTTCTACCTCAATTTCTAACAGATTCCAGTTATAGACTAAAAAGGACATAAATATGTGGAGATAATATTTTTCTTGATTATTTTTCTTCAGAATGTTTATTTATAATAAATATATAAAGGGAGAATAGTCACGGAAAATAGAATATTAACAAATGACCATTTGAAAGATAAGGAATCTAAAAGACCAAATGCGTTTTGAAATTAGCAAGCATTACATTGGTAGATGATTAATATGGAAATGATACAGCATATTATTATTCAGATTTTTTTTCCAAAAGTAAAAGACAATTTAAAGATAGATTAAAACAACATACAACAATAAAATCATAACAAATCTATACTTTCTAGCCAAGTTTTTTATATAATATGTTCTCAGTGTTTTGCAGTATATGCCAATAACTATTCCTCCAAATCCACTAAATTTAAATGGGAAAGAGAGCCAAAAAGGGAAATAAAATCTTCAACTTCATTCTAAGATTAAGAATGCAGAATGGCTGAGAATGAAAAGTTGCAAAATGGCACATATGTGATTTGTTCCAAACATTCTTCATCTTACCTTGCATAAGCCAAATAAACTAAAGTTGTTGAATGTACAGGGGTATCTCATTGTGTAATTCTGCAGTGGCTTAATTTTTAAACCATATGTATCTAATATTCTGTATCAAAGTAAAGCCTGTGAAAGAGGTCTTTTTATTCTAATATTATATTTTCCTCAGAACTACTTAAATATTCACTTTGTATCAATATACTGACATAAACTTAGAAAATTAGTGCCCTGAATTCTGCTGCTAGGCATATAGTTAATAACATAAATCTGTTTTTGCGGCAGCAAAGTGAAGGCTCTGCATTTAAATTATAACTAGTTTTGGCGAATAAAACAAGAAGTGAAATGCATCATGTGCAGATACATTTCTATTTCACTTTGGGCAAACTTAAAACTTTTTTATTAACACTACAAAGATATTTAATAAAAAAGAGTAAGAATTCAGTGGTATATCTAGAAGACAACTGCTGAGTCTAAGTAAGTTTTACAATTAATTTGTTTTACTTTTGGTGGATTTGTCCTATTAACAGGATTAAAATACTATAGCAATAAAGATCATTTCTACTAAGAAGGAATAGATTATCCCATAAAACTGTCACATATTCTGAAGATTAAATTTATTAAACAGTTCATCTTCTGTATGTCCAAAAGGCCTTAAATGGCTTTAAAAATTGAGATTCTTACTTAAATAATAAAATATTGCAAATATTATCTTTGAAAATTCATAGGATTTCTAAATAAAGGGATTGCAAATATTTATCTTAATTATCCTGTCTTATATTCAACAATATATGAATACCATGCTAGTTACATAGGACTTGCAAATATAGCAAGCACAGAAAAATAATCTCACAAACCACATTTAATTTGATTCTTGTATGTTATAGAGAACAAAGCATATTATCCTGATTTATGGATGAGGAAGCTGATTTAAAGGAGGGAACTGACTCATCTGACTTTACAAAGAAAACAGAAGAATCAACACCAAAAGTATGTGAAAAGTTATGTTGGACCACATGAAGGCTTTGAATCAAGATAAATTTACATAGAATGTAAGCTCTATTAGTACAAGGATGGTATCTTTTTCATCATAGAGCTTCCCACACAAGCATCCCATAGGATGTTCCCACACCAGGGATTGAAGTTGGTTCTTTATATTTGTTAAATATACAAATTAATAATAATAAAGCTTAAATTATAACTAAAACAACTCTGAATGCTTCCACTAATTGGAGAGCTACTCCTGCGGAAGTCATGATTCTATATATCACGAGATGGAAAATATGTAAACTTTTAGCAATCTCCTAACCTAGCCATAGCACGACTCAGGTGAACACAGACATATCAGATGACTTAGCTGAAGCTTGTAAACATCACATGACTCATTGGACATTACGCTAGTGCACACAATTTTAAGTTAGGATGAAAACTCAGGTTTACAACTAAGAGGTACTTTCTCTCTCTCTCTCTCTCTCTCTCTCTCTCTCTCTCTCTCTCTCTCTCTCTCTCCGTGTGTGTGTGTGTGTGTGTGTGTGTGTGTGAAGAGGCAGAGAAAGGAAAATAGTATTTAGAATATGTGTCTGTGTCAGGAGAGACAGTGAACTGAAGAGGTGAAGTAATATCCAGGCTGCTGAGGAAGCATCCTTTAATGGAGAAGCACTTTAATAAAAAGAGGCTATTTATAGATCCAATAAAATCACTTATCTTTGCTGTAACTAACAATAAAGTCTATAGCCCTGACTCTGATTAACATTCTACTTAATTAAAAGGTATAATATTTGTGTATTAATGTATGAATTGATATAAACATCATGTATGAAATAAATGAATATTCAAACTGTATATGTTCACGTACATTGATAGACAAAACTCCTGAGAGTGTGATGTCCTGTACACATTACAGAAGGAAGTTACTAATGAAGGAGAAAGCATTTAGCATATTAAATGACGCTGAAAGATCCACTAAGATAAAGACCACTCAAAGTATACTAGATTTTTAATAGAAAATTTATCAGTGACCATGACAAGAAAGTATTTGGTGGAGTGTTGGTTTGTACAGAAGCACAATCTTCACACAGAAATCTGGAGAAGAGTTATTTCTTATTAAAGATGTATAACACGGAGCCCGGGCGCGGTGGCTCACGCCTGTAATCTCAGCCCTTTGGGAGGCCGAGGCGGGTGGATCACGAGGTCAGGAGATCGAGACCATCCTGGCTAACACAGTGAAATCCTCCTCTACTAAAAATGCAAAAAGTTAGCCGGGCGTGGCGGCAGCGTCTGTAGTTCCAGCTACTTGGGAGGCTGAGGCAGGAGAATGGCGTGAACCCGGGAGGCGGAACTTGAGCAGTGAGCTGAGATCGCGCCACTGCACTCCAGCCTGGGTGACTGAGCGAGACTCCGTCTCAAAAAAAGAAAAAAAAAAAAAAAAGAGAGATATAACATGGAAATAAAATTTACAGAGAACCATTTAAGACTATGATTCTGTACATACCTTATGAGGTTATTTTGGACCATTAATGTTGCTTTAATACTTCACAATGATACATGTTTTGACCTGGTTTTTCAAAATATATTAGACCTTCACACTATTCACAATAGCAAAGATTTGGAATCAACCCAAATGTCCATCTGTGACAGACTGGATTAAGAAAATGTGGCACATATACACCATGGAATACTAAGCAGCCATAAAAAAGGATGAGTTTGCGTCCTTTGTAGGGACATGGATGCAGCTGGAAACCATCATTCTTAGCAAACTATCACAAGAAGAGAAAACCAAACACCGCATGTTCTCACTCATAGGTGGGAACTGAACAATGAGATCACTTGGACTCTGGAAGGGGAACATCACACACTGGGGCCTATCATGGGGAGGGGGGAGGAGGGAGGGATTGCATTGGGAGTTATACATGATATAATGATGAATTGATGGGTGCTGACGAGTTGATGGGTGCAGCACACCAACATGGCATAAGTATACATATGTAACAAACCTGCACGTTATGCACATGTACCCTAGAACTTAAAGTATAATAATAAAAAAATATATATATATAGCTCTATTTAGGATTTCAGTTCTATGGGAACGGTTCTTGGAAGGTCAAAGCTTGCTTGACATCAGAATCCTACATGTGAAATTATATCTATGATCATCGGCCATTCCAATGGCTTTAAATGAAGTTTATCTGCATTAATTGACATAACAATAGAAATTATAGGGTGCCAGATACGAAAATCTGACTTGAATAAAATTACAATAGGTTACATTATTTCATTTTGTATAGCATATTTCTATTTAGTGATTCTTGAACACAACATGTAAGTACATATATAAAGGGAAAATTCTCAAAGCAGAGGCATTATTCTTTCATAATAATCCCATGGTGCTGATCTCCAATTGTTAAAAATTATCTTAGAATATCAAATTAGCAGAAGTTAGAAGAGTTGTTTTAAACTGCTGACCCAGGTTGGGAATTTCTTCTACATTCCATTTTTTAATCTCACAAATAATTAATTACCCAGAGTGTAATTTAGATGTACTACATTCTTTCTGTAAAACTGCTTAGAAAGAACCATATGCATTTATGTAGATTTGGTGCAATCACTGCTGTGTAATAGGCCAAAAACAGTGTAATAAACTTACGCTATTATTTCAAACAACCTTTAGAAAAAGTTTCATTACACTTTTCTTAAGGAAAATGAAGAAAAAGAATATTCAAGGCTAACTAAATAACAATGCTTCATAGTCATTTGCTTAGCAAACTTCAAGGAAAAAATGTATCCCTGAATACTGCACATTATATTCCACAGAATAGTAAACTAAAATTGCTGTTAGCATAGCAGTAAAGAACCTTATGATGCATCACACAGAGTTTGAAGGTAACATTGGGAACATAAATCTCTCAGCTCTGAAATACATTATATCGATCCAATGTACTTAGGTACTTTTGTACTTAGCTTCATTGTAAGTACCTAAGTACTCGACAAAAATGATTAACTTCATATACACTTCTGATTAATCCAATAGTCTTGGTAGAAATGATAATCTTATCAATAAATATTTATGAAATATTTTTTGAAGCTACTCTCAAAATACATCGAAGTGTGTGTGTGTGTGTGTGTGTGTGTGTGTGTGTGTGTGTTTACCATTTTCTCTATGGAAGTTTACAATTTAAATCCAATTTAAAGTTTACAGTTAAATCCAATAAGCAAAGCAATGCACATTTCCTAAGTGGTCAAGCATTAAAAGGACACAGAATTAAGCTAAAAGCTACACATAATTAGATATGGTTACCACAGGCAAGAAGTTTACATCCAAAGTCAGTACACTTAAATGATCTAACATATACCTAACACAGCCAATATTAGAACAAAAATTAAATGTAATAGTTTATAGGTTAACAGAAAAATAATTATATACACCTGATAAAATAGAAAAACTGCATTGTAAACTACAGAAAATATTACAGAATGAGTCATAAAGATAAAAATAGTAAACAAGCATATAAATAAAAGGCATACAATAGCTCATTACAGAAGACAAAGGATACATGTCAATTATCAAACAATAATTGCTAAATATCCACTTTGAAAGATAAAGACTCTCAGATCTTAAACAAAATCCAACTGCAGTCTGCGTGTTAGCTGCAGATCCATTCTCCTTCCAAAGTTCCTTCAAGAACATTAAGTTCACCTTTACTAATCAGAGTATTCAGTAGCAATCAGTCTCCTATGTCCAAACTTCATCACAAAACTCCATCAAAGTGCGTAACAAAGGAACTTCCAATAATTAAAACACATAGACACACAATTGTTCCTCAATTCTATGTTGTTAAGAAGATAACAACTAAAACAAAATAATCCAAAACAGTTAAAATGTATTTCTAGAAAAAGATATTGGTACATGATAATCAATCACGAAAAACTTCGCAACATATGTAAACATTCAAAGAAGTTAAGATAATCTAGTAATTCTGCTTCTAGAATTTTATCATGAGATAATAAAGTTTAAAAAATAATTGTGGAAAAGAAAAATGATTGAATATCATACAGTCAGTAAAATTCAGTGTGAAAAAGACATTCAATGACTTGGAAAAGTATTCATAATATACTAGTAAATGAAAAAATCAATTATAAAACAATAAGTAAACTATAATAATTTTTAAAACATATAGTTATATATTATAAAACGTAATACATTAAGTTGTATATAATATATATCATCAAAAATTAGGCATCATATAATTTATTATATAATCTGTGTTACATAACATGTTGGGGTGTGTGTGTGTGTATTCATAGTATAGAAGCACACTAACAAAGCTGAGGAAAGTTCTCTTCCAAACCTGAAACAAGAGTGATTATTTTTCAAAGAAGGGATTATCAGTGAATTTTCTTTCTTCTTCATGACTTATGAATGTTTAGATTTTTCATAATTTTTATGCGTACACAGGAAAATGTTATTTTCCTAAGAGGTTAAAAATTAAAATGACACAGAATTAAGCAAAATGCTACACATAATTAAATATGGTTCCCACAGGCAAGAAGCTTACGTTAGAAGTCAGTATACTTAAAGGATCTAACATATACTTAACACAGTAAATATCAGAACAAAATTTAAAGCAAATGCAACAGTTTGTAAGTTAATGGAAAAATAAATAATTATGTACACCTGAGAAAGCAGAAAAATCCCATTGTAAAAGAGAATGTTATTTTCCTTGTGTGAGCATAAAAATATGTCCTTTTCCTTGTGTCAGCATAAATCTCATCAGAAAAACAGTTTCCAAGCATAGAAAACTAAAGTATCCTTAATCAGTTCTGGAAAATTCATACAACTGTGATAATAAATACATAACAACCTTAGTTACTACAAAAAATTCAAAAATCTCTCCCCTATAAAAAGTAATAACAATAACAACAAAAACATTGCTTCAACTAATTTGGGAGCAGATACGTAATTACACCAAATTTCTAGGCAAGTGAACTTAAATAAATTCAACCAAATTTTTAAGAAACAGTAAATTCCTATCTGAGTAATCATTAAGTCATCGTCTCTCGGCTTCAGAGGCACTTTTCTGTACTCTGCTCTATGGCAGTAGGACTGAACCCCGTCAACCCACATTTCTGCTTTGCCAGCTGGCTCCCTATAAGGGTCTCACAAGACTTCCTGAATAAATGAAAGCACATCTGATACCCTTGGACTGTAATCCGTATTAATGATGTGATATTTTAATGCTGTAAATAACAATTTCCTCCAGTTTTATCTATAAATTCAATTCTTTTTTTTTTTTTTTTTTTTTTTTTTTTTGAGACGGAGTCTCGCTCTGTCGCCCAGGCTGGAGTGCAGTGGCCAGATCTCAGCTCACTGCAAGCTCCGCCTCCCGGGTTCCCGCCATTCTCCTGCCTCAGCCTCCCAAGTAGCTGGGACTACAGGCGCCCGCCACCTCGCCCGGCTAGTTTTTGTATTTTTTGTTTTAGTAGAGATGGGGTTTCACCGTGTTAGCCAGGATGGTCTCGATCTCCTGACCTCGTGATCCGCCCGTCTCGGCCTCCCAAAGTGCTGGGATTACAGGCTTGAGCCACCGCGCCCGGCCTATAAATTCAATTCTAATCAAACTACCAGTTTAACATTCTTTTAAAACTCAGTAAACTTATTGTAAAACTTACAGAAAGAATAACATTTCAAGAATACCTAATTCAATCAATAAAAAGATCCTTGAGTAATAATTGTCTTACTGATATATAATATACTATAATTCTACAGTAATAAAATGTTGCGCACTAACACAGTGACAGAGAAATAGATCATGAAACAGAGGGCCGAGCTCAAACAAGACCATGTTTACATGAGAAGTAAGTATCAAATAAAGTCTACATACGAAATCAGTGCAACTATTCTGGCTGTTCAGCAGCAAATTGGCTTACTATATGAAGAAAAATAAAACTATCTCTCTACATAAACCCTTTATAAGAAGATTGATCCTCAAAGAATATTGATTTAAATATGAAAGGTAAAATTATACATTAATACATAGTATAAACAAATGTCACTGAACAAGGGCTGGATAAAACTCCTTAAATAAAAATCTGAAGTACAAAATATAAAGAGAAAAATTGGTAAATTTGATTATGTAAAAAGTAAGGATTTCTACTCAATAACATAGATAAAATTGACAGATGACAGGTTTATATATGTTATTTGTAGCATTAATATCTGTAAGAAAAAATATAGACTACATAAACAATCCTTACAAATGGATAATAAGATAGCTTCTCCAATTTTTAAAAATACTCAAAGGTCTAAGGACATTTTCCAGAAGTAAGTCGAAACAACAAGTATATGAGAAGATTCACAAACTCATTAAAACATAAAGATACTGAAACAGCACTAGAATAATATTTTAGGCTTGTTAGGCAAAAATGAAAAAGCAATTTTTTCAAGTATTGTTAGGGACGTAGGTAAGAAGCCTTATACAGTGTTAAAGCAAACTAAATACGGCCTAAGAAAAACACTGTACTTCTATATTTGAGTCCTTGTGGATGAACTGTAACCTAGCTTAATAGGCAGACAGGATTGAAAAACCTAATTTAGGAATATGCGCCTGTAACAGTAACTGAGTCTAGGCCACTCCCAGAGTCCATACTTCAACCACTCAGAGGCTGTTAAGTGTTCAAACTGTGTTCAAATAAGGCAAATGCAAACGTGCAGCCAATCTAGCTGTTTCTGAACCTCACTTCTGATTTTCGTACATCATTTCTCTTACTTGTCTATAATTTTTTTCTGACCACGAGACATCCCTGGAGTCTGTGAATTTTCCGTGATTCTGGGGGCTGCCCGATTCGTGAATGGTGCATTGCTCAATTAAACTCCTTTAAATTTAATTCAGCTGAAGTTTTTCTTTTGACAATACTATTGATGAAGTGAGTAGACTTTTGCAGCCATTACAGAGAGCAATCTGCTAGCACTTGAGTATGCATATACCCCACAACGTGCACATGCATACACACACTCACAAATACATATATTCCAGGGAAATAATTAGCAAGTCTATAACTGGACACAGGTAAGTACATTCATCAGAGCATGTTTTGTAGCAATTGGAAACTGGAGATAATCATTAGGGATAAATAAAATATAGTGGATCTAAACAGTGGAACATATACATCAATCAGTGCTAAAAGAGTCAATGTACACCTAGCAACAAACACAGATCGTAAAACAAAGAGATGATTAAAAAACAGTAAGGATCAAAATCAGATCCACAGTACAATGTCATTTATAAAAACCAAAATAACATAGTCACAAAACAATTCACATTGTTTAATAATACATGCAAATTAAAGTTTCCCCCTCAAACAAAACAGAACAGTTGTTTAAGATGAGCAAAGAGGAATGTGAGTAGAAAACAGTATTAAATAATAAATAAAGGCAAGAGAGGACTTGCACAGACCGATGATGACAATGTGGCACTGAAATAACCAGTTTTAACAGGCTGCTGTGATTGGACCTTCCAGCCTGAGGGGTCACCTCTTTTCCACAGAGTGACAAGATTACTGGATCTTCAATAATAATTGTACATCTTAAAATAACGAATAAGCATACTTGGATTGCTTGAAACACAAAAGACAAATGCCTGAGGGGGTGGATATCCCATCTACCATGATGTGATTACTATGCATTACAAACCTGTGTCAAAGTATCTCATGTACCTATAATACATAAACCTACTAGGACCCACAAATATTAAAAATATATGTATTTTTAATATTAAAAAGACTATTGGATATCACTTCTTATACATAAATAAACCATTCTAGAGACTTGGATATCTGGGTAAAGGCACATGAAAAGACTGAGCTTCCTTCTCATTGTGGCAAATTGAAGAATAGATTTAAAGTATCTTGGAAATATGATATTATTTTACTCAAAGCTAGAGTTTTATAAAAACTGATCATCACAGATGTTATTTACTTTATATAAACATGTGTAGCAGAGATCACAACTGAAACCACAGTATTTATTCCCACCAATTTGTATTCTGGCATATCTGTTCACTTTTGTGTAAGGAGCAGGAGACAACAGAGTTCCACTGCATGACCGATGATGAGTTTTCTGGAAATGGACTCAAGTTGCCTCCACTGTAGATATGGAAATACCCAGTCATGTATGGTAAACTGCTAAACCCTACAGAAATCTTTTCATTGAATTATGTAACAATAAAAAGCATACATTGATAGAGAAGTTTTCCAAAATAAAGAAGAAAGGCTATTCACAGTTGACCCAGTAACAAAGTCCTCAACATTGGAAAGATGAAAAGAAGAGGGGTTTTGACAGTAAGTCCCAGAAATAGTTGAATGTGGCTACAGATCTGTAGGGGATTAAATCTGTGCATGAGGGGATGGAAATCCGAGTTAGCCTAATTTGTTTCGGTTTATTGATGTTGTATGAGAAAATGACAAATTAATGCACTATTACTAGATTAGTGTTGAGCAAATGAAAACGTTTTCTTTGCTTAGTTTTTACCCCTTTAGGTTGTTTGAGATTATTCAGAAAAGTGCTCTCTTTAGTGCCCCATCCCGTCTTTTTTTTTTTTTTTTTTTCTTGACGCAGCGTTTCACTCTGTCATCCAGGCTGGAGTGCAATGGCACTATCACAGCTCACTGCAACCTCTGCATCCAGAGCTCAAGCGATTCTCCAATCCTCCTATTTCAGTCTCCCAAGTAGCTGGGACTACAGGCATAGGCCACCATGCCCAGCTACCTTTTCTATTTTTTGTAGAGACAGGGTTTCATCATGTTTCCCATGCTGGTCTCAAACTCCTGGGCTCAAGCGATCCGCGGGCCTCGGACTCCCAAGGTGCTGAGATTACAGGTGTTGAGCCACCATGTCTGGCATGCTCCCTCCTTTTCATTTGTTTTTCTCTTACTCATCTAATTTCTATTCCTTTGTCTTTGCTAACCTGCCACTGAGAATGAGGAATTACTAAATGGGATACAAAGGGCACTTAGAGGTGAATAAAAAAGTACAGTAAAATAGCAAGCGCAGGCAAGGTCAATGTTGGTTCTCCTTATATGAGGCTGTTTCTGAGTATATAAGGCTAATTTGTTTTAGCTAAAAAACAAAAACAAACAAAAAATATTTAAGCTTAAAGGGGACAGTGCAAATTTTCTAACTCTCTGGCTAAATTCTCAATTCTTTTGAAAATGGAATCTCTTTATCTGAAATTCTTTTGCTGGAGTGGGCTCAGAATGTTATCTGGTGAAGCCGTCTAAAAGTGGGTTTAGTATTAGAACGGGAGCAATTCCCAGTGAGAACTGGAAACAGGATGAAGAACATCATTGTTATTCCTCCTCCATGACACTCTCAACTCCAGCTTCTGTTCTCTAATCCATTCTACACACTACTTTGGTGTAACTATCCTAAAGCACAATTCTTACCGAGTTACATTTCTGCTTTAGAGAATATCAGGTCTAAATACTTCCTTGAATGGCATTCAATGCTTTTCATGATCTGACACCAATTAACTTTAATTTCACTGTTCTGTGGGAGATGCCATCAGAGCTCTGCCCATTTCCTTAGACGTTTCAGGATGCTCTAACATCAGCTCTGTGTGTGAAGGCTGGGTTTTTCTTCTCTATGAAAACTGCAGAAGGCTTCTCTGTCTGTGTACACATCAGGTCAGAAAGTGCTGAGGAATCAACATCCCTACAGGAAAAGTCCTCAGCAAATAATTAATGGAATTTAGTACAAGAGACGTGTTTTATGTGATTTCCTCAAATGTCCTGGTAGGAATAATCAATGGTGTTAAGTAGCTTAATAGAGCACCCTTTATTGCAGCCATCCTTTTTCTGTATCACTTCTCCTCCCCAACCCATGCTCCCCGAATCTCCCAAATAAACTTCCTGCACTTAAAATTCCGTTCTCAGCATCAGCTATGGGGAAACTGCAACTCAAACACTTGGTATGAAAATTATTCTAGGAACCTGGTATCCTAGTGCTTGTATTACTCACTGGCCAAACAGTAACAAGGACTCCGCTGCTGGTGGTAAGTGGGATGGTGATAACGGCTAACATCCTGAAGTATCTCAATTGCCAACATTCTTACCTGTGGTAAACTGAAGTATCACACAGGTAGAAAGGCTGTGCTAGTTTATGCAAAACATCCAGGACTGGAGAAAGTTATTCTTCTACAGCAAAGGAAATTAAAAGACAGTGGTTATTGTTAAGTGCCATCAATGTACTAAGCAAAGTAAAAAATGACACACTCAATTTAGCCAACCTCCAAGTCACAGTATGGTGTGAAATACAAAGCTTTCATAATAGCATCTATAAAGATGCTTTTCTCCTGACCCAAAAGACAAATAGGAATGCAAACCAAGATCAGGATCTGATTGTGCAATGAAGCAAACTGCAAAGAAGAATGAATCTGCAGTATCATTGTATCTCTTAAGTGAGTGACAGATGGATAAGGTTCTAAGTTATTAAATAGAGATGAATATATATTAATATATATTGAGTCCCAGATTTCCCTAAAACATGTGGACCTAAAAAAGTGGCTCAATCACTCTTGCTAGAGGACAGTAGCCTCCCTTTGCC
This sequence comes from Rhinopithecus roxellana, assembly GCF_007565055.1. NCBI lineage: Eukaryota > Metazoa > Chordata > Mammalia > Primates > Cercopithecidae > Rhinopithecus > Rhinopithecus roxellana. Next base: position 17,596,509 of record NC_044549.1, on the reverse strand, counting down.
TGGGGGACATTCAGAGGCCTTACCTCGGATGTCTGGCAAGATTAAACCTGCCTTCTTCAAGCTCTTCCTTCCCTCTCTTGTTAAGACTTCTAGGCCAACTATTAGAGTCAATTCTCAGTTTAATCCAGCTATAAAGGTTTTCTCCCTTCATTGTGAGGGAAGGGATTGTTCATCAAAAGACCTGCAAGGCCTGGCTAATATGAACTGGCAAGAACCGTGAAACCATGTTTGGGAATGGATCTCAAGACTAGTGGAAAGGGAGAGAATGATAGAAGGCCAGGTAAGACAGAGTTGTTTGATATGAGATTATTCACCTATGACTCAGAATTAAACAGCAGCTGAAATCAGCTATGATATGCTATTAGCATGCTTCTTGGAAGTATGTAGATAAAATAATGACCTAGAATAAAAGGGTTAAAAAATACCTGTATAAAGTTTTGATGAAGGGGTCAAAAGATTCAAAGACATAGCGACATGGATTTATTAAATAATACTAGAGAATCCACCAGCTGGCTATGTTCCTGTGATGGTCCTAAAGACAAACTCTTCCTTAAAGCAAAAGAGAAACGTGCTAATGAGAACACTCTATCATGAAAACTCAGTCTTTTTTGTACTTTGTAGACTATATTTGAAGATTGGGGTAGGATCTGCTTATGAAATCATTCCCTAGTTTCAGTAGAAATGACGAGGTTTAAGAATAGCGGAGTCCAGATGGCAACACTTAACTCTAAGAGGGAAGGTTGATGCAATTGCCAAAAGTGGCAAAATGGGAAGCCAAGCTTGGGTGGCAACCAGGGAGTACTAAGGCACAGAGATCTCTGGTACTGGCTAACAGACCATGATGTGCCCAGAAAAAAGACAGGAAGATGAGGATACTGACTATAAACCCACTAATAGTTTTCACCTCCAATAAAGAAAAAATCATTCTCCAAGACCACTTTCCACTCAGCATCAGGTCTCAGACCCTGAGCACATGAACTAAATGCAGGCCACATATCTCAAAATAGTTCTTACCAAAGTACTCTGAAGAACTGGTTCACAGATACACCACCTCATTTGCCTCCAGGGTAAAATAACTTTGAGGACTTCTCAAAGACATTACTCGTACTTATATCGTTTTCTCAAGGTGTGTTTATGGTTAGGTTCCAGGTTCTCTATAAAGTATACTATTGCCAAAATGAAATAGTTATTTTAACTGTTTGGCACTTTCTATTCTCCAGCTATGCATATAATTCTCCTGCCTAATATTTTTCTCTACTCATTCAAATTCTATTCACATTTTGGCAAACTTTCAAATATTTCAAATACTACATATTAAGTAAAATTTCTCTAATCTCTCCAAGCAGAAGTGGTTCTCTTTTTTGTCTTTTTCTATGTTTGGTTTTGATTTTTTTGTTGTTGTTTTTCTCTTTCCTGAGCAATGTATTTATTACTGAAAAACAAGGCAGGACAACCGGATATCACATGCAGAAAAATAAGTCAGACCCCTTTCTTACACAATACACAAAAATTAATGAAAAATGGTTCATAGATTTCAATATAAAAGCTAAACTATAAAAATCTTAAAGGAATTTGTGGGAGTAAATCTTTGTCACTTGGGATTAGTCAATGATTTCTTAGATATGACATCAAAAGGAAAACACTATAATACAAAGAGATTAATTTCACTTTAAAACTAAAAATATCTGCACTTCAAATTATACCATGAAGAAAGTGACAACCCACTGAATAGAAAAAAATTGTTATTCACATATCTGATAAAGGACTTGTATCCAGAATGTATAAGTATTCTGCCAGCTAGACAACAGAAAGAAAAATAACCCAATTTTAAAATGGGCAAATAATTGGAATAGCTATTTCTCTAAAGAAAACAGACAAATGGATAATAAGCCTATGAAGAGCTACCAACACCATTAGCCATTAGGGAAACATAAATCAAAACCAAAATGTAAAACCACTCCACACTTACTAGGATGCCTACAAACAAACACCAGACAATAACAGGTATTGGTGAAAATGTGGAGCAACTGGAACACTCAAGCATTTCTGGTGGGAATGTAAACTGGCACAGTCACTGTAGAAAACAGTGGCAATTTTTCAAAATGTTGAACATAGAGTTACCAAATGACCCAGCATTCTATTCTTAGGTATATACTCAAGAGAATTTAAAACATACTCTTCACAAAAACTTGTACATGAATGTTCACAGTGACTTTACTCATACTAGAAAAACTGTGATACAATTGAATAGTATTTGGGAATAAAAAGGAATACTGAACAAGTAAAAATGATAACACAACAACATGGGTGAGTCCTGAAATAATTACGCTAAGTGGAAGAAGCCAGACTCAAAAGACCACATATGTTGTATGATTCCATTTATACAAAATGCCAAGAATAGGCAAATCTATAAAAACAGAAAGTAGATTACTGTTTGCCTAGTTCTTGAGATGGGAGGAATGAAAGACTGTTAATGGGTACAGAGTTTCTGTGGGGTGATATAAAAGCTCTAACAATAAGAATACCATGCAAATAACCAGTGCAAGTAAATGAAAATCATCGAATGTTACTGTAATCAAGAGTTTAACAGTAGTTATTGAATGAATAAAATCACTGTACTAGAGACTTTACATGCAACACAACCTTTAGTTCTCCCAAATATCCTATGAGGTAGGCAATATTATTATTCACATTTTACATATAAGGAGACTGAGTTTTACGAAAGTTGAATCTAACATCCCAAAGTCAGAGAATTAACAAATGGCAGAACTGAAAGGCAAGTTTTTTTGGTTTGTTTGTTTGTTTTTAAATTTAGCGACAGAGTTTCACTTTTGTCTTCCAGGCTGAAGTGCAATGGCAGGATATCAGCTCACTGCAACCTCCGCCTCCCAGGTTCAAATGATTCTACTGCCTCAGCCTCCTAAGTAGCTGGGATTACAGGCATGTGCCACCACACCTGGCTAATTTTGTATTTTTAGTAGAGATGGGGTTTCACCATGTCAACCAGGCTGGTCAAGACACAACAGTAGAGCATGGAGAAAGAATCTAATATTCAATGAGTAGCTGAGTCACATTTTTGAAAAACATAAAGTATAGCCCAATAAACTCGCACTGCTGAGACTTCAGGAACTCTTAAGCTAGTTGCTATGAGGAGCAACTTTACTACATTTTCTCTATGTCTTTTGGTCAAATATTTCAGTTATGGGGGTATCTCCACATGTAATTAAAAAAACCCAATGTCATCAACTGATGAATACATGGATAAAATGTAATATGGTCATACAGTTGAATAGTATTTGGCAATAAAAAGGAATGCCAAATAAGTAAAAAGAAAAATATAACATGTTTTCAATACGTGTGGGTCATGGGTCATTAGAATACCTCTCTTTATTCAGGCTAAAAGTTAATAGAATTAAATCATTACTTTTCCGAGCCCCCTTATTTTCTTAGCTTCTGAGAACTCCCATGTTACTTGATAATTTATGCTCAAGGATTCCATTATTTTCACAACACCAATCAGGGCTAAGTTGACAGAAATTAACAGCGGATTGAAATTTTATAACTTCTAGTATACTTGTCAGTTACAAGTTTCTCTGAGTCTCTGATATATTCCCAGTTACAAATTATCTACATAATGAAACTGAAAAGTTGTATTAAACCTAAGTAAAGCTTGCCTCTGCATATATAAAAAGGTTTCCAGATTATCAGAAGTCCAATTTTGTATCATTATTTTGTCAAAATTTTCAAAATTAAATTGAGAACCTCTGTCTAGCATAGTTATATTTTTAGCCATCCAACATTGCAAACACTTGTTTTTCTCCTTTTTATCTTGAAATTCTCAGCAACTTTGTAGATATTCCTCCTTTCTGGATCTCATATTTTGATTCACTAATGCCATTACATTGCTGTTATCCAAATTTTCTTCAATGATTCCCTGTAAATACTTATTTTAAAAGTTTCCGAATCACTCAGCACATTTCTGCTTTGTTCAATATACTTTCAGTTAAGTCTGTATTTTACTTCATCCAATTTTAACTTTTCTCATCATTGTGGTTCAGATGTTTTTTGTTTTTGTTTTTGTTTTTGTTTTTGTTTGAGACAGAGTTTTACTCTTGTCACCCAAGCTGGAGGGCTGGAGTGCAGTGATGGAATCTCGGCTCACTGCAACTTCCGCCTCCCCGGTTCAAGTGATTCTCCTGCCTCAGCCTCTGGAGTAGCTGGGACTACAGGCATGTACCACCACGCCTGGCTCATTTTTGTATTTTAAGTAGAGACGGGGTTTCACCATCTTGGCCAGGCTGGTCTCGAACTCCTCATGTTCCAACCACTTCGGCCTCCCAAAGTGCTGGGATTTACAGGCATGAGCCACCGCCCCGGCCTCGATTTTTTATTTATTTTATTTTTCTCTTCTGTCTCAGGTTTGTGTACTGGGACAACGTTTTCTCTTTGTATTAAATTTTATTTTAATGCCTTTCTGATCAACTTCTCTTGCCAAATAAATGCTTCCAGATCTTTGTAGAATGTCTCTCGTAGCTTGTCAGGAGCCTCTCTTTAAGGAATCTGAAGCTCTGTAGCATGCTGTTCACTTCACATACCGTCTTTTTATTCCAAAGTCATATCTTTAATTAGACGGAAAGAAAATGCCAGCTGAGTCCATCAGTTCTCCACCCAAAAGCTCAAAAACCTGACAGTTGTATTCCACCTTTGGGGTAAGTGTGTTATTGTTTCCATTTGAATTCTGCTGGACTAACAGTATCTTAGTCAATTCAATGGATCATAGCTATCTGGGCACACTTAAACTTTCCATTTCATCCATCAGGATTAGTTAATACGACCTATGTGTCTCTTATGAGTGCTTTCTCTACAACTTACTGGAAGAGGGGAGAATATGAAGGGAGAATTTTCTTTTAAATACCAATCTGTGAACCCTTTCTCTGTGTGTATGGATTGTTACTTTTTCAGAAAGCTTAGGAATATACATATGAAGAGATTCATACTTACTAAATGATGCTCTAAAATTTTGTCTCATGTTCTTTTCACACTATGGAATATTTTTCAATTAAGCAACCTTTTGACACTAATCTGCTGAAATATTTACTCAGGAATTCAGAGAGCATATTTATTCCATTTCATACTGAATATAAATTCACGTAACTATAAAAAAGGATCGTTCTAAACATTTTTTATCCCTCAGAGCTACCAACAAATGATTTCTCAGTTGATTTCTTCAAAGTATTTTTCATATCACAAAAACCACACTTTGTATTTGTTCCTACTTGTGAGTAATGCTTTTCAACTGACAACTGTTTTTAATTAAAATGCATTCATCTGAAAAGTTATTAGCATAATGTGTTAGAAGGTAGGAAATATTAGGCTTACTGACATGGACAATGAGTTTTTGTTCATTATATATATTTTTAAATCATTGAATTCCATCCATGAAGGTTAAAATAAAGATTATTCAATAAACAGTACCAACCTCAATCTTTATGTTAAAATTTCTGTCTGCTTTTACAAATGCATCAGCACAGTATCTTTTTTAGTACTGTACATTCATTTTTGCCATTAGTCTTGAAATTTACCAAAAATGAATTAAGAAAACACTCGGAGTACAAATATTAAACAGAAATAAGCCTAATTTCTGTAACTTTAGTGGAAATTCTTCACACACCAAAAACTGTTTCCCTCTGCTTCCTTGGAGGATATGCATTCATGAAAACCATAAATATCCCTTGCATGGATACTGAAAAGCTATAGTATGAATAAATATCAAGTCTATGCACAGATACAAATACAATTCATATTAAACTATATGGAAATCCAAGTAAATGAAAAGAGATATAACATGTCCATAGACAAAAAAAAAAAAAAAAAAATACTCAGTAAAGACACGTGATGTGTCTTTTTGGAGGGTACCATGTAAGCACATATCAAATTTAAAATGTTCATATTCTTTGATACAGCATTTCTACTAGTAGAAACATGTTCTACATAAATACATCACAAGAACGTTCACTGAGCAGTGTTCTAACTCTGTAAAGCTCAGTAAAATATTAGACAAAGATCTCCAATAAGTGAATAGATAATTATGTTTTATCTGTACTTTGAAATATATTACAGATGTTAATATAGCTCATTAGTCAAATCATTCAATAATTCACCTGATAAATATTAAGAACCTGTTATGTGCCAGATAGCATTCTAGACATAGAATGTACATCAGTAAAAACTGAAGACTAATTTCTGCTTTCACAAACTTTTATTTGGTGATAGCTTGTTTGGAAAGAAAAGGATTTTTTAAAAACTTATAAAAATATCATTGGTAAAAAATGCTCTAAAAAAAACAGAAAGTGAGGTTCAGTAAAGGAGCCAGGAGTGAATGAGGGAGGTGTTCTTTATGTGAGATAATCAGGGAGCACTTCTCCCTGTGTAGTGATATTTGAAACTTTTGTGCAAGCCACAAAAAAGTCTGGGGTAAGAGCATTAAAGGAAGAGGAAAGAGTAAGATCAAAAAACACAAGTTGGGAGCAAGCACAGCTTATATGATAAACAGCAAGGGGCCAGTGTGACAAGGGCTCAGCGGGTAAGAGAGGAAGTGGTTAAGAACTGAGTTCAAAGAGATATTGAGGAAGATCACCAAAGCTGTGGCAGGCTTTTGAGAAGATTTTGGCTTTTATTCTTAATAATACGTTGAACCACTGTAGAGTTTTTGCCACGAGGAATGGCAAGATCTGGCTTACAATTTAGGTGGGTCATCCTGCTGGCTGTCTTGAGGCAAGTGAGGAAGGGACAGCAGTTAAGATGCTATTGAAGGCTGGGTGTGGTGGACCATGCCTGTAATCCCAGCACTTTGGGAGGCAGAGGTGGGTGGATTACTTGAGCCCAGGAGTTTGAGACCAGCCTAGGCCACATAGCAAGACTTCATCTTTACAAAAAAAAAATAAGCCAGGTGCGGTGGCACATGCCTGTAATTCCAGCTACACAGGAGGCTGAGGTGGGAGGATCCCTTAAGTGAAGGAGGCAGAAGTTGTAGTGAGCTGAGATTGTGCCACTGCACTTCAGCCTGAGTGGCAGAGACAGACTATGTCTCCAAAAAAAAAAAAAAAAAAAAAAAAAAAAAGTGCTATTGAAATAGTCCAGGGGAAAGGAGACAAAGCCTGGATTAGAAGAGCAGCAACACAGATAACGACTCTGCTTTAAGATTCACTGGACAGGATTTGCTAATGGTTTGAATATGGGGTATAAGAGAATGAAGGAATGTCAAACATGGATAGATAAGTATATGGTAATATAGATGGTTGTTTCTCAGGTGAGATAAAAGCAACATACAGAAAAATGTGTAGAACTGGCCCATTTTTATTTTTTAAAAAGGGCCTAAAAGACAGATAACAAACTTTAACACAGAGAAGAGTGTAGAATTGGCTTACTTCAGTTTAAAAAGAAGACTTGGAAAGAGAAAAGTCAAGTTTCTTCTATAAATGTATGCAGAAGCCATAAACTTAACACTTTACTTCATAGATTTTGGTATTATTTGAGTATTTTTGTGCTACCATGTACTATCTGTGTAATTTTTAAGGCAATTTTAAAAGCCTGGAAAAAGGAAAGGTGACAGTTCTGGGAATTGACTTGCCACTTTCAATAATACAAACGCTAAGTAAATTTCCAAATAAAACATCTCTATAGACAGCGATCACATAATTAGAAATGTGCATCTTTAATCTTTATTTTTTAGCAATATAAATACTAAATTGACTTACCTAATTAACTTCTCATTTAAAAAAAAATAAACTCTTTGGTTAGCTTACGGTACAGGATGGAAAACCTAACTTAGCATCATGATATACTAGAAAAACATAGTCTATGAAAAACCCAGGAAATCTTTAATTCAAATATTGTTCTTTTTGGGTTATTTCTTTATGTTAAATGTTTTAATTTTTAAAAATCTTTTAAGTTTAGGGGTACTTGTGCCAGGTTTGTTACATAGTAAACTCATGTCACGGGGGTTTGTTGAACAGATTATTTCATCACCCAGGTATTAAACCCAGTACCCTTTAGTTATTTTTCCTAATCCTCTCCCTCCTCCCACCCTCCACTACCATGTTGTTCCCCTCTATGTGTCCATGTGTTCTTACATATTGCTCCCAATTGTAAGTGACAACATGCAGTATTTGATTTTCTGTCAAAAAAAACTATCAACCGAGTAAATAGACAACCTACAAAATGGGAGAAAACTTTTGCAAACTATGCATCTGACAAAGGTCAAATATTGTTAACATTGGGTAATAGAAAACCCATTTTCAGTTGCTATTAACAATATTGAGACAGGGTAATTTATAAAAAAAGAACTGTATTTTGCTCACAATTTTGGAGCATGGAAGCAACTTCTCTTGAAGTCTTTCATACTGAGTTATACATGGCAGAAGGGCAAGAAGCACAAGGAAAAGAGAAACGAAGAGGGCCAAACCTCTTTGTAACAGCCAACTCTCACAAGAACGAACTCAGCACCACAAGAACTAACCTAGCCCTGTGAGAACTGCACTAATCCCTTCATGAGGGTAGAGCCTTCATGATCCAAACACCTCTTAAATAACCCTGCCACCTCACAATACCATTACACTGGCAATTATATTTCAACACGAGTTTCAGTGGGAACAAGACACATCCAAACTATAGCAGAAAGTAAGTTTAGAAAACAGCTATTTGGTGCTAGGCACTGTACTAGGCAGTGCTTATCAAGCTATTCAACACGTGTCGGACCACAACTAGCTCACCTTCTTGTCTGGATGGGTGTAGTGAGGAATGCTTAATCATGATGGTCTCTTCCTAGTACAATGGAGAACAAGAGGACAAGTACCCAGTCTGGGTGATGAGAAATAATTAAATTTTCCAAGAATCTTGATTATCAAGATTATGTATATCCACCTTGTCTGCCCTTAGCTCAAACCAAGTACACCATAGTTTCCTAGGTTGCTGAGAAACAGTAAGTCATCTCCTTGACTCCTATCTTTATTCCTTCCTGGAGACCATGCTAAGTTTCATGACTACTGCAGGCCACAGAGATAGCTTCTTTCTCTCAACTGCTATAATGTATGACCTATGATACTCAGTTTGCATTTATGACATACTCTATAGTGTATTGTCCTCTGGTTTTATAAATAAAGGAGAAACTGCATAATATAACTTGGAAATTTTAATCAAAATATATGATTTAATCCACAGCCTCAGCACTCTGATTTGAATAAAAATCAAATTAGTTGCTTAAACTTACCTGACTTTCAGGTCTATATTGGACCATAAAGAACATAATATGGCTCCCTCTGGTTATTATGAAGATGTTATGACATATCTCTGCAAGTGAAGATAATTAATAAACTATAAAATGACACTAGTAAACCAGAATTATGATGGTGATGATGATTTATAGAGTTTATATTCTTAATAGAATAAATATAATAAGCATCTTGCTGTCAGAGATTGTTTCTGAAATACTTGAATTCTCTTAGCAAAGAGTTATATGGCTTTTTACTAGGGGGTATTAATAACTGAGTTGTTAGTAATGATTATGTTGTAAATGCTTACTGATTGATCAAATAACTTTATCTTCAATTAATACTAAAATAAAAAACTTAAAGGCACATTTTGATTTCTTTATGTCACTAATATGGTATAAAGTATGTTCGAACAAAGAATTAAATCAGTAGGTAAAAAGTAATACAGTATAAAAAGTATAGGCTATGGGCTAGTATCTGGTTGGCAGACTATTACTGACCATGCTGGAGAAAACCTGCTTTCTACTAGAGAGTTTCTCAAATATTTTTTTCTTGAAAATAAAATCTATAAGTGAAGCAACTAAGGAATAAGAATTTTTTTTACAATCATAATTCCACTGCCAACACTGAATATCAATTCTTAACTAAGTAAAAAAAAGCAACGAAGTCGACACTAATATGTAATTCATAAACAATAAACAGAAAAAGAATAAAAGAAAAAGTTGGGTTAAATGAAAAGAAAATTATTAGCCATCACTAATTCTCTTAAATAACAAATTCCAATAAAAATATTTCAATGCTTAATAATGAAGAGCTAGATAGACATAATAGACACTAGTAAAAAACTGGCATATCATCATGGAAAAGGCAATTATGATGTGCATATAGCAATATAAATACATACAGTAATGAAAAGTGGATAAAGTTGAACTTGGACATATATACCAAAACAGCAATACTCAAAAATAATTTTATAGAATCAGGAGGCTCCAGAGTTAAGAGATAATTAGATATTAAGCATAAAGGTATCTTTGGAAGATTACCACCCATGAATAATGATGATTCATTTCTCTTCAACTTCCATTGTTTCATTGTTTCATTGGTTCAACCTTAAAAATCCAATACTCACAGTGATTTTTACATGAACTAATATATTACAACTGAGAAAAAGAAACAGTTCCTGACTTCACAAAGCTGCAACCTCATGAAAGAGAGAAATGCAACTCAGTATCCTTCAGAAAATCAAGGACAATGAAGGTTACACCAGTATACTAGTATTGTGCAAAGGGTGTTACAGGGGCCCAGAGTCTCTGCCTAAGAGGTCCTAGACTTAATAGTTAGTAAGGCAATGGCATTAGTATTTGAACTAGGGCATGAGTACTCTTGGACAATCCAAGAACTAGAGAATGAGAGAACCTCTCATAGGTATACAGAAGCACATGAGAGATTACGAGATGCTAAGAGGGGCTTTGTGGTTGGAACATTAGGCTAATGAGGAAAGATGCAATATGAACCTGGGAAAGTGGCACACACCAGGTTTCCAAGATCCTTCAATGTCTGCTAAACACAGTAACTTGAGATAATGACAACTTAATGTCAGTTTTAAAAGTGAGGTCTCCCTGAACAGAACTTTGCTAGAGGACACTGCACGGAAAGGATAGATTTTAAGGAAAAGTAAGGACACAAAGACTTCAAAGCTATGAATGTTGAATTTGTGAACACAAAAGGTTTAATGTTAAGACTTTAATTTTTAGTAGTCAATTGGGAAAACGGTGCTGGTCCTCAGAAAAAAAGTCTGGGTTACAGAAAATATTTTGATAAGTATTTAACCTTCTAAGGTCATGGAGGTCATAAATGAGGTGTCCTAGAGGGAGTAAGTTTAAGTAATAGAGGAAAAGCAGAGGAGAAAGTAGTAAAAATACTGACATTTAAATAGAAGTTAGAGAAATAAAATAAATATGATTTTAAAATGTATTTGCATTTAGTCAAGTATTTAAGGAATAAATACATTCCCCACATACATTTCCCATCTTTTAATATTCCTTAGTCATTTAAATTATTACCCATTGTAGCCCTGTATCATCTGCTTACAATCCTTATTATTTATAGAGATTTCATGTGCTAATAGACAACTTTGCACAGCAATGTTATATATACACTTTTTATAAAAATCTCACTTTATTCTCCAAAAGTCCCATCATGTCATTAATTATTATTAACCTAACATTACAAATAAAGAAACTGAGGCATAGAGTGGTTAGGTAATATGTCCCAAATCACACAGTTAATAAATACTGCAAAATGTTGAATTCACAGCCTATCTTTCAACAGCCAGTTTTATACTGCCTTTGTATATGCTGCACACCTTTTGCTACTAATAGCTATTTTTGTTTTATGTAATAATTTTTGTTTTTACAATTTAAGTTAAATTTTTATTAGAATTAAATTCAAAACAAGTGAAAAAAAAATCTACTTTTTTTCTCTATCACTCAGTAACTAGGCCAGATTCTCATTTACCTCGGACCTGGTATACACTTGTAAAACTGCAGCAATGATCTTGGGTTTGATTTAGCAATCAAGTGCAACAGACAATAGGATTCATCTAACACCAATTTTATTGAGCATTATGAAAAGGGATATAGGGCATACAACAAAACGCCATACATGGTGACGGTCAACAGCATAGCAGGACTCCATGGCATAACCTCCAAATGTCCCAGTCACTCACAACTTAGGATGCACGCAGCCAAAAGACACAATGCAGGATGAGTAAAGCCAATCTCAATTCAAGCAATCCATCTTTTCTGGGGCCCTTTAGTCTTTTGTACCATATTCCAATTCTCTGGTACATCAATACAGATTAATTTTTACTTAGCAAACAATCCTGACAATTAGGTATAGGTGTTTGGTTTGATAAATAGAACTGCGACCAGATTTTCATTTATCTTAGATCTGCTATATATGTACAAATTTCTTGAGTCTTGAGTTTGTGGTGAAAGGAGGCATATCTGAAGATAGAGGAAACATCACTAATCAAATATAAGGACTTTCCTTTTACCACAAATCTATATAATAATATAAGATTCTATTCATTTATTTTTATCAAAGTGTAACTACATTTTAAATAGCATTTTTCCATAAAGCTGGCCTATTCAAAAACATGTCTAATATTCCTTTTTCTGACTTTCAGGAAAAGAAAAAGTAACATCAGTAAGAATTACTAAGACATCTTCATACAGCTTAAACAATGTACTGATTCCTAAGTTTTAAAATAGCCAAAATAATGCCAAGGTTACCTATGAAATATAAAAAATATGAGTGGAGGAATCACAATCAACTTTATGTGGTAGCTGACAAGCAATGACAGAAATTGTCATCAATAACATATAGAATATACAGAAGTAAATAAAGCATATATGAAAACAACTGATCTATAAGACACTCCAAATTTTAGATGACTATATTCATTTTAAGAGTCATGCAAAGATAAACTTTGCCAAAGTGCAATTAAAAAAAGTTTTTGCCTGCATACTTATTTTAAAATCGTTGGGGAAAATATCTAAAATATGTACAGGATCCCATTTTCAAAAATCCCAGGTACATCCACAACAGAATATTATTCAGCACTAGAAAGAAATGAGCTATCACACAGGGAAAAGACATGGAATAAACTTAAAAGCACGTAACTAAATGAAATAAGCCAATCTTAGGCTACATTTTGTATGAATGAAACTACGTAACATTCTGGAAAATGAAAAACTGTGGTACAGAAAAAGATTAGTGGTTGCCAAGGGGTAGGCAGTAGTGAGGGATGAACATGCAGAGCATGGAGAATTTTTAGGACAAGGAATATACTCTGTATGATACTATAATGGTAGACACATGGTATTTTAAATTTATCTGAATCCATGGAATGTACAACAAAAAGTGTAAATCCTAAAGTAAATGATGAACTCTGGTTGATAACAACGTATCAATGTAGGCTTATCACCTGTAACAAGATCATATATTTATTCTTTTTCACTTTCCTGTAGCCTTTAATTTTCATAACTTCAATCTACTCATTGTATTGGTATTTACAGATACATATATTTTTCATCATTTAATTATAATGTAAATCTGTAATTAATGTGCTGAACTAAATGTTTTAAATTTATCATTTTACTTAACCCTCCAAAAAACCTAGAAAGGTAGGTAATATCGAGTCATTTTACAGATGAGAAAACTACATATGGAATTGTTATGTGACCTGACCAAAGAAACACAGGTTTATTTTGTAGGGTTAGTAACACATGTAACATATTTGAGTAAGCTGGTAATCAGTTATAACTCGAATGCATGGCTTACACAACCTTCATTAGCCTTGATCATGTTTGAGTCAGCTGATGATGGAATTTGCCTGGCTTTACAGTTCAGACAACACAGGGTGAGTGCAGACTACTTCATTTCAAGGAATCTGTCAACTCTGGAGTTCCGTATTGTACAGCACAGGTCTATAAAGGAAAACAGACTATTGGGCATGGAGGTGAGTATGGAATCAAAAAATCCACTTAGAATATGATTTTATTAATCTAGGGGAAAGATGGTGGTATCACGGACCAGACTGGTTCAATAGTGGTGGTAAAAGTCAATCAAATTCTGGATATATTTTTAAGGTAAAATCACAGATATCTGTTGCTCAATTGAAAATACAGTTTGAGAAAAAGTAAAATTAAGTAGAACTCCAAATTTTTATCTAGAATAACTGAAATTCTGAAAATATAAAACAATGAAAACTATAGAAGAAACAGACCGAGGTAGGGAGATAAAGTGTTCAGTTTTTGTTTTCGTTTGTTTTTGAGACAGTCTCACTGTCACCCAGGCTGGAACGCAGTGGCGCAATATTGGCTCACTGCAACCTCTGCCTCCTGGGTTCAAGCGAGTCTTCTGCCTCAGCCTCCTCAGTAGCTGGGACTACAGGCACATGCCACCATGCTCAGCTAATTTTTGTATTTTTAATAGAGATGGGGATTCACCATGTTGGCTAGGATGTTCTCAATCTCTTGATCTCTTGATCTTTTCATTTTACTTAACCCTCCAAAAAATCTAGAAAGATAGGTAATATCGAGTTATTTTACAGATGGGAAAACTACATATCTCTTGATCCACCCGCTATGCCACCTAAAGTGCTGGGATTACAGGCGTGAGCCACTGAGCCCGACCAAGGTGTTGTTCAGTTTTAGGTATGTTGGATAAGATGCCTGATGGTCATGCCAGTTGAATAGGTACAGTACTAAATAAACAAGTTGGAGTTCAGAGCAGAAGTCAAGGCTTAAAATACAAATTCAGGATTAATTAACATAGTTAAAGCCTTGAAACTAAGTAAGACCATATGGACCATACATGGCAATATTTGAATCAAAGTTCTGATCAACGGAAGAGAAACCAGCCAGAGAAATTTAAAAGGTAAAAAGAAAAAAAAAGTGAAACATAGAAGTGATACAATTGTTTAAAAAAACAGGCAGCTATTATGTATGATAAAGGCTACTGATAAATCATGTAAGATTGAGGGTTTAACATTACGTTTTAAAGTAGACAACGTGAGTGTTATAAGTGATCTAGCATCGAGTTGTTTTGGTGGAGTGGTGGGACAAAAGTCTAACTAGCATGGTTTTGTGAGAGAAGATGGTGAGTACATACCATTCTTTCTTGGAGAGTTAATCGAGACAACATATAGGTAACTTTGCAAGGAATTTTATAGAAAAATATGTAGTAGCTAAAAAGGGATAAATATATTACAACATGTTTATTCACCGATGGATATAATACAATTTATGATCTATTAACATTATTAATATATCATATGTATCATAAATTACAAAACTCATCTTACATTTCAATAATTTCTGAAATATCAAATTCATTCCTTTCTTATCCCCTTAAATTTCATTTTACAGATACTTTTTTCAATTTATTTTTCAGCATAACATAGGCCGCTAGCCTCACTGCAGCCTCAACCTCCCAGGCTCAAGTAATCCTCCAGCCTCAACCTACCAAGTAGCTGGGACTACAGTAATCAATACCATACTCTATCATACAAAAATCAACTTTGCTTTCATTATAAAAGGGAAAGAACCCTACATTATTATTTACTTTATGTTTGAATAAGTTTTGATAACTAGACAGTTTAGTCTCACTAACAGTGTTAACTGCTTTTGTTTTTAAATACATCATTTGCACTTGTAATCATTATGGGCATCTTGTATTCACAGAATGGCTATCAGCCCTAGCACATTTCAATATTCTGAATAGAGTCAGTACACTTTCAAAAGCATTTAATATATAAAATCTGAAATTTAGGATTTAAAAAATCTTTTTGTTTTTGTTTTGTTTTTAATTGACACATAATTGTACATATTTTGGGGCACAGTGTAATGTTTTGATATATGTATATACTATATAAAAATCAAATCAGAGTATTCAGCATATACATTACTTCAAAAATGTATCATTTCTTTGTGGTGAGAACATTCAAAATCCTCTCTTCCAGCTATTTTGAAATATAGAATACAACAGGTAACAGATGAATGGATAAAGAAAAAAATACATATATATACACAAAAGAAAATTATTCAAACATTAAAAGAATGAAATCCTGTCATTTGCTGCAACACGGATGAACCTGGAGGACATGAAATAAGTGAGGAACAGAAAGACAAACATTGCATGATCTCACACATACGTGGAATCTACAAGAGTTGATCTTACAGAAGTACAGAATAGAACAGTAGTTACCAGAGGCTGGGGGTGGATAGTGAAAGACTGGTCAATGGATACAAAGTTACAGTTAGATAGGAGGAATAAGTTCTGGTGTGCAATTGCACAGTAAGTTGACTATGAAATTTAGGTCTGAAATTAGTTTTCGTTAAAAAAAAGTATCCCTTCAAGGTCATTTTGGAATACCCTGGTTTGTATCCCAGAGTTCTCCTAGGCTTAGGAAATGAACATACAAATACTTATTATTTTTAAACTTGAACTTAAAACCAAGAGCAATATTATACATTTCCTTGAGCTTGAAATACAGAAAAAAAAAGAATTACAGAAATTATCCACTGCCAGTTACGTAATATACACAAAAGAGCTTGAAAATTTAGATATAAATTTTATAATTTAATTTCATACTCTGTCATTATAATGGATTCATAACAGCTTGACATTCTTTTTTTAGGTTTATGTAAAGCAGACACATGACTTTTTAAATTACCTAATTTTGCATGCTTTAAAATCATTACATTTCAAACATATTTTTGAAAAGCCAAATGTTTCTTTATTGATTTAAAAAAATTTAAGAAATAAATGTTAAGTTGAAACTAAAATGTGAACTTTTTAATGTACTTAACTCTGGGGCCTAAAATGACATATTTCCATACAAAAGTATATTTCCATTAAAAAAAAATATGTTATAAATGCATATGTTGTTTTCCTAGAAACTTTTCCAACCTGGCTCCTATGGAGCTGCAGCATGTACATCCAGAGGAGAAGTAACATCGGGGTCTGGTGAGGTGGTCTCTTCAGTGCCTTCTTGAATTTTCCCCCCTTTTAGCAGTGTTGAAAATAGGTCTGGAAAAGCATAGGAAAGCTATATCAAATTTTCCTTAGGAGGTTTGTTCATACTGTTTTAGCAACTCTGCACAATGAAGGTGCTATATGGTATGACACGAAATATTCATGTTCACTAATGAGTCCTCTCGTGTCATATTAATAATATCTAATATCTCGTGTCATATTAATAATAATAATAGTATTTATATAAATAAAAATACATTGAATTTACTCAAATTAGGATATATTTGAAAATATGCATGTGTGAATTAGATCAGAAACATCCTTAGAACTACACATACATATATATATATATATATATAATGTTTAAGGCAAGTTGAACTGTTATAAAGATATATAATATTTAGGATGGTATCCTTTATATAAAATGAAATACGATGCTTCACAACAATCTGGAAATTTTTATGCTATATTTATATATTATATTTTCAAAAATATTTAAATATAATATGGTCTTTTAAAATATAGAATATATGAAATGAATTATGTAACAGGAAGTATGTCCATGTAGAATACCTATAATAGTTTTATGTATCATATACATATATTCATATAATAGCTAAAATATGTGTAAATGTTTAACCAAAATTAAAATATCACAAGTTATATTTTTAACCTTAAATGGAAAAGATAATATTGTATCCTGGAATTACATATCACTCTTAATTTGTTCAAATAATCAGAGTAATTAATTGGAAAATAAAAACATATTTTGATTTTATTTTTCCCCAGTATGAACTATTCCTCAGGTAGTGAACCTACTTATAATTGTTATAGTTGTTTTTCTAAAATACATAAAAATGTTGTTAATGTGAGTATTGTCTTCAGGTTTAGTGAAAATGAACACGCTAAGTATTTGAAGAAGAGAGGTTGCCAAAACAGTAACCATTAATCTAAATGCTCTTAAGTGTTACTGGATCATTTAAAATTGTGCAAGGGTTGGGTAGACATTAGAGAACCAATATTTGAATCTTTATGATTGAAAGTTAATATAAAAAGTAAACAAATAAATAATATCACATCCCCATTTCTTTATGATGTTAGTATATTAAAAACAAGTAATGGAGAAGATAATTTTATAATGCTGGGAACAAAGATAATATTTAAAGCTATTATACCTAAAGGATGTTTTTTCTAACCTCTGCTTTCATATTTAGGATTGATAGTCCTTCAGGAAAAGGACATTTGAATTATGTGGTTATTTTATGGTACTTAATTTGTGAATATTTATTTAAATTTCACTGACCTTTCTAATTATTCCCCTTAATTTACAATTTTATGTAAACCATTAATATTTGAAAATACTGTAAATAATGTAAACAATATAAAGTAATTAAAAAAATTTTTTTTTATTATACTTTAAGTTCTAGGGTACATGTGCATAACATGCAGGTTTGTTACATATGTATACTTGTGCCATGTTGGTGTGCTGCACCCATCACCTCGTCAGCACCCATCAATTCATCATTTATATCAGGTATAACTCCCAGTGCAATCCCTCCCCCCTCCCCCCTCCCCATGATAGGCCCCGGTGTGTGATGTTCCCCTTCCCGAGTCCAGGTGATCTCATCGTTCAGTCCCCACCTATGAGTGAGAACATGTGGTGTTTGGTTTTCTGTTGTTGTGATAGTTTGCTAAGAATGATGGTTTCCAGCTGCATCCATGTCCCTACAAAGGACACGAACTCATCCTTTTTTATGGGCTGCATAGTATTCCATGGTGTATATGTGCCACATTTTCTTAATCCAGTCGGTCACAGATGGACATTTGGGTTGATTCCAAGTCTTTGCTATTGTGAATAGTGCCGCAATAAACATACGTGTGCATGTGTCTTTATAGCAGCATGAATTATAATCCTTTGTTTGGGTATATACCCAGTAGTGGGATGGCTGGGTCATATGGTACATCTAGTTCTAGATCCTTGAGGAATTGCCATACTGTTTTCCATAATGGTTGAACTAGTTTACAATCCCACCAACAGTGTAAAAGTGTTCCTATTTCTCCACATCCTCTCCAGCACCTGTTGTTTCCTGACTTTTTAATGATTGTCATTCTAACTGGTGTGAGATGGTATCTCATTGTGGTTTTGATTTGCATTTCTCTGATGGCAAGTGATGATGAGCATTTTTTCATGTGTCTGTTGGCTGTATGAATGTCTTCTTTTGAGAAATGTCTGTTCATATCCTTTGCCCACTTTTGGATGGGGTTGTTTGTTTTTTTCTTGTATATTTGTTTCAGTTCTTTGTAGATTCTGGATATTAGCCCTTTGTCAGATGAGTAGATTGCAAAAATTTTCTCCCATTCTGTAGGTTGCCTGTTCACTCTGATGGTAGTTTCTTTTGCTGTGCAGAAGCTCCTTAGTTTAATTAGATCCCATTTATCAATTAATATAAAGTAATTTTTACAAACATTTCTGTGCCTAATTACCATATTATTATAACACAGTTATACATAGGGTAAAATTATACTCAATAGGTAGTTTGGTTAATGCAACAAAACCAGTAGAAACAGCTATTTCTGCTTACTATATTTTGTCTAATATTTCTAGAAATTTGTATTTGATTATTTTAAAACCATGGTTAATAAAATAAGGTATGCAGAAAAAAATAGTTCTGGAAACAAATGATCACTTATAGAAGTGGTAATTTACAACTAAAATTAGAAATACCAAATGTGCTAATATATTTAATAATAATGGTATAAAATAAAATTAAAAATGGATCATAAAGAATAAACTCTAAAAACAGAAATGAAGATTAAATCTGCAAGGAATAAAAATCTGATAGAAATTGATACTACCTCCCAGGACATTTCAGTTAAAATAAAATGGCCTACTCAATCAAAGTGAAGTATTGTATTTCCAAATACCCTTCTTTGTGGCTTAACTATGTGTAGGTTTACTTGCCCCTGTGAATAAAACCCATTAAAACAGAAAAATGCATTTCATATTTTTAAAACGAAACTCTATTGATAGCTTATTTTAGCATGAACAATATGAACCAACTATTTTGGTTGTAATAAATATCAAATTTGTTTATTTGGTACATTAAATAACAATATCACCTCAAATCACTATAGAGCCTTTTTCATCAATTGTTATAAAAATTGAGTCATAAAATACCAAAGCCATTTCTTCCAAATAATGACAACTAGCATCTGATCATTTCCTGTTACACAACAGGATAATCATCATGTTCTTTATGTTACCCAAAACACATTAAATATCCATATTCTCTCTCTTCTCTGATTCCTCAGTTCACAATTATTTGTATCACATATTTAACTTTCCTATTTCATTTTAAAATTTATAATAATAAACTTACTCTGTGTCCTTAAAATTCGTAACTAAATTCTTCTAAGAAACTCTCAAATCCTCAACTGTCTTGTACTTTCACAGCGATTTGCAATTTGATCATGAATCTTTCTTACTTTCCCACTTCTTGCAAGGTGTTAACTAAACTGTACAATTACAAGAGAATTCTGTTATAACTAATTTCACTTGTAGAACTTTGGAAATCAAGGTAGAGTTAGGAAGATTCTAAGAAACTTAACTATTTGCTGTCCATATGTTTGCCTGTATCAAAGTCTGCATTCCAAAATCATGAAAATAGTTAAACTAATGTTTTTATAAACATATTTAGCTAAAAGTTAATTAGGTAACTAACAAAAACCTGCAATTTTAGAATCTTGGAAATACAATAATTAAATACATTGTCAGTAAAATGAATGTAACCAGGACCTCATTTTTAAAAATATATTTTAATCACCTACTTTCTTCTTCTTCTTTCCCTACCATTTCACCCCTTCATCCTTTGTCCCTCTCTAGACACTTCCCTCTGGCAATATGTACTTATCAGTTGTGTCCTTCCTTAGGAAATTCCAGAGGCTAATCTCAAAACAAACCAGGAATGGAGCCCTGATTGAGGAATCCTCCTGCTTAAAGGGGGTTGCAAAGAATTAGTCTACCACCACAGGGCTGAAGTCAAAATAATGCCATCCCGGCATCCAGATGGATGATTACCCAAGATAAGCCATTGGAACAAAGATACATAGACTCTGCACCCTGTACCACCCCTGTATCTTTCCCATATCAAGTTTCTCTTTAAAAATCCTATAGTAAATTAAAAAAAAAAATGTTTAGATCATACATAGAGAAGCATATGTTAACCAAGTAAATCATTTTGCATGTTTTTATTATGACATTAATATTTTTAAAAAACATATATTTGATTAAAATATTTTTAAAACTTTAAAAATATCCAAAAAATAAATACACACCATTTTTTACAATTATGTATTTTAGAGATGGTGGTGAACTAATCTGCGATTACAGTCCACCGTCTTCTCAGTTTGCTAACTCTCTGGCTTTCCAAATCAACCTGCTTTCCTTCCCACTAACCCGTGTCTCTCTTGTCTGGCTTTCAAGCAGTGGGAGCTGAACCTGGGTTTGGTTACAGGAGGACATACTAAGACAATTTAATATCTTCTAAATCCTGCAGATAAATTCTACTGAACTTTCATAATTATATTTCATTATTTCTAATTTGTATGGTTTAAGTCATGTGAATATATGTTAAATAATAGAAAACCAGTTCTCTGTTTTTTAAAGGATTTTGGTAAAGTAAATGTAAAAGGTAAGCTGAATAACTGAAGTACATTCTGTGTTTTTTAAATATTTATTTGGAAAATTTTCTCCCAAAAGAGTAAGGGATAAATAAAGGCTATAAAGTTAAATGAATTGCATGGAGGAGCCAAGATGGCCAATTAAAAGCAGCTGCAGTCCACAGCACTCACATAGAGGAATGAAAGGGGCAAATGAATATAGCACCTTCATCTGTAATATCCAGGCTCTCACACTGGGACTGATTAGGCAAACAACTCAATCCACAGAGAATGAAGAAAAGCAGGGTAGGGTGATGGCCCACCCTGGAACACAGCCAAGGAACCCCCACCTCCCAACCAAGGGAGGCAGTGAAGGATTGTGTGACTCTGCCCGGGGAAACCAATCTCCTCCCATGGATCTTTGCAACCCATAGATTAGGAGATCCCCTCATAAGCCATGCCCACCAGGGCCTCGGGTAAAACACACAGAGCTGTGTGGAGTCCCAGCAGAGCAGCTGCTCAGGCATAGAGACCCAGGAGCTTTGCATATTCTGGCTCCAGGATCCTCAACAAGCGTGTGTGCAACTCTGGTAAGGCAAGAGGTCCATGCATACCCCTAGGAAGGGAGCTGAATCCAGGGAGCCAAGCAGCAGTATTCTGAGGGCCCCACTTCCACGATACCTCACAAGGTAAGTCTCACTGGTTTGAAATTCCAGCCAGCCAATGGTGACAGGGTGGAGCCTGTCTAGAGGGGAAGGGGCTACCAGAGGGAAAGGAAGCTACTATCTCCACAGTTCAGTTGACTCAGCCATTCTAGCCTGTAGTCTTTGGAGAGTGCAAACAGTCTGGATGAAAGGGTCCTCTTAGTGCAGCATAGCTGCTTTGCTACACCATGGCCAGGCTGCTTCTCTAAGTGGGACACTGATCTATTCCTCCTCACCAAATGGGAGCTCCCAGCCAGACTTCAGCCACCCCAGCCAGTTTTCTACAGACAGGGCTCTCATATCTACCTAAAATGGAGTCCCTGGGGGGAGGTGAGGCCACCATTTCTGTGGTTAGGTGGACTCAGTCATCTCAGCCTACTGGCTTTTGAGAGTCCAAACAGTCCAGACAAGAAAGGATTCCCCCAGTGCAGCACAGCTGCTTTGCCAGATGGCAGCTAAGTGCTTCTTAAAGCAGGACCTGATCCATTCCTCGTCACTGGGTGGGACCTCCCAGCCAGGGCTTCAGCTGGGACTCAGTTTTCTATGAACAGAGCTCCAATTTCCATCTAAGACAAAGTGGCTGGGAGGTGGAGCAGGCCACCACCTTGGTTGTTCGGGCACCTCAGTCAGCCCAGCCTGTGGGCCCTGGAGAACCCATAACAATCAGGGCTGAAGGGATCCCCAAAATGGCACACTTGCTCTACCGAAAAGCAGCCAGACAGCTTCTTTTTTTTTTTTTTTTTTTTTTTTTTTTGAGATGGAGTCTCATTCTCTCACCCAGGCCGTAGTGCTGTGGCGTGATCTTGGCTCACCGCAACCTCCACCTCCCGGGTTCAAGCGATTCTCCTGTCTCACTACACTGAACACCTGGGATTATAGGCACATGCCACCATGCCTGGCTAATTTTTGTATTTTTAGTAGAGATGAGTTTTCACCATGTTGGCCAAGCTGGTCTAGAACACCTGACCTTAGGTGATCTGCCCACCTTAGCCTCCCAAAGTGCTGGGATTACAGGCATGAGCCACCTTGCCCAGCTAGACAGCTTATTTTAAGCAGGTTACCAACACTGTTCCCCTTGACTAGGTGAGTCCTCCCAATACGGGTCTCTAGTCACCTCCTACAGGTATATTCAGGCTGAAAATGAAACAGTACTCCCCTGGGATGGAGATTCCAGAGGGAGGAGGCTGCAATGTTTGCTGTTGCACAGCCTTCAATTGTGATATCTGCAGGTACTGGAAAATCTAAGGCAACCTGGGTATAACTGCAGTAGCCCTATAGAAGGGTGTTCTGACTGTTAAAAGAAAAACAAATAAACAGAAAACAACATCAACACAAAAGACCCCACATAAACCCCATTCAAAGGTTAGCAACCTTAAAGACTGAAGGTGGATAAACCCATAAAGATGGAAAAAATCAACACAAAAATGCTAAAACTCAAAAATACAGGTGCTCCTTCTCCAAATGGCTACAACACCTCTCCAGTAAGGGCTCAGAACTGAGCTGAGGCTGAGATGGTTAAATGCCAGAAATAGGCTTATGAAGGTAAGTTATTATAACAAACTTTGCTGAGCTAAAAGAACATATTGTAACCCAATGCAAAGCAGCTAAGAATGATGATAAAACAATGCAGGAGCTGACAGCCAAAACACCCAATTTAGAGAGAAGCATAATTAACCTGTTAGACCTGAAAAACAACACTACAAGAACTTCACAACGCAATTAAAAGTATTAAAAGCAGAATTGGCTAAGCTGGGGAAAGCATCTCAGCCTGAGAATATCTTTCTAAAATAAGAGAAGCGGCCAAGAACAGAGAAAAAAGAATGAATAAATAAAACCTCTGAGACATACAGGATTATGTAAAGAGACCAAATCTATGCCTGCTTGGTGTACCTGAAAGAGACAAGGAGAATGGAATCAACTTGGAAAACATACTTCAGAATATCATCCAGGAGAACTTCCCCAATCTAATAAGAGAGGCCAACATTCAAGTTCAGGAAATGGAGAGAACCCCAGTAAAATACTCCACAAGAAGACCAGTCCCAAGACATATATTCATCAGATTCTCCAAGGTTGAAATGAAAGAAAAAATGTTAAGAGCAGCCAGAAACAAAGGCCAGGTCACCTACAAAGGGAAGCCCAACAGACTAAAAGCAGACCTCTCGGCAGAAACCCTACAAGCCAGAAGAGACTGGGGACCAATATTTAAAAAAGAAAATTGCCAACCCAGAATTTCGTATCAGTCCAAACTAAGCTTCATAAGTGAAGGAGAAATACAATCCTTTTCAGATAAGCAAATGCTGAGGGAATTAATTTGTCTTTGTGAGACCTGCCTTGCAAGAGCTCCTGAAGGAAACACTAAATACGGAAAGGAAAAACCATTAGCAGCCACTATTAAAACACACTGAGGTACACAAAGCAGCAACACCCTGAAGCAACTACATAAACAAGTCTGCAAAATAACTAGCCAGCATCATGATGGCAGTATGGAATCCACATATAACGATACTAATCTTAAAAGTAAATGGGCTAAATGTCCCAATTAAAAGAAACAGAATGGCTGTGGGACTTGGTACCCTAAATCCTAACCACTTCAGCTACAGCCATGGCTAAAAGAGGCCAAAGTACAGCTCAGGATGTTGGGTAAAAGGCCAAGACCCATTGGTATGTTGCCTTCAAGAGACCCATCTCACATGCAAAGACACACAAAGGCTCAAAATATTAAGATTGAGGATAATAAGCCAAGCAAATGGAAAATAGAAAAAAGCAGGTGTTATAATCCCAGTTTTTGACAAATCAGACTTTAAACCAACAAAGACCAAAAAAGACAAAGAAGGGTATTACATAATGGTAAAGAGTTCAATCTGACAAGAAGTGCCAACTATTCTAAATATATATGCACCCAACAGAGGAGCACCCAGATTCATAAAGCAAGTTCTTAGAAACCTTCAAAGAGACTTAGACTCCCACACAATAATAGTAGGAGACTTTAATACCCCACTGACAATATTAAACAAGTCATCAAGACAGGAAATTAACAAAAATATTCAGGACCTGAACTCAGCTGAGTCAAGTGGACCTGTTAGAACTCTTCACCCCAAAATAACAGAACATACATTCTTCTCATCATTACACGGCACTTACTCTAAAAGTGACACACAATCAGAAGTAAAACACTCCAAAGCCAATGCAAAATAACTAAAATAATAACAAACTATCTCTCAGGCCACAGTGTAATCAAATTAGAACTAAAGATTAAGAAACTCACTCAAAACCACACAGCTACATGGAAATTGAACAACCTGCTTCCTGAATGACTTTCACATAAATAATTAAGGCAAAAATCAAGTTATTTGAAATAATAATAACAAACAGCTAATATACTAGAATCTCTGGGATGCAGCTAAAGCAGTGTTGAGGTAAACTTATAATACTAAATGCTCACATTAAAAAGCTAGAAAGATCTCAAGCTAACAACCTAACATCACAACTAAAAGAACTTGAGAACTGATATGGTCTGGCTCTGTGTCCCCACGCAAAGCTCATCTGATTTATAATCTGTATAATCTCCACATGTCCAGGGAAGGACCTGGGGGGAGGTGATGGGGTCATGGGGGTGGTTCCTCCCATGCTGTTCTCCTGATAGTGACTGAGTTCTCATGGGATCTGATAGTTTTGTAAGTGTTTGATAGTTCCTCCTTCACACACTCACTTTCTTGCCTCCCACTGTGTAAGACATACCTGTTTCCCCTTCTGCCACGAGTGAAATGTTTCTGAGGCCTGCCAAGCCCTGCAGAACTGTGAGTAAATGAAATTTCCTTGGTTTATAAATTACCCAGTCTCAGGTAGTATCTTTATAGCAGTGTGAAAATGGACGAATACAGGAAATTGGTACCAGGAGCAGGGCACTTCTATAAAGATAACCTGAAAATGTGGAAGTGACTTTGGAACAGGGTAACAGGGAGATGAGGTAAATTTTGGAACCTCCTAGAGACTTACTGAATGTTTTTAACCAAAATGCTGATAGTGACATGGACAATGAAGTCAAGGCTGAGGTGGTCTCAGATTGAGATGAGAAAATTATTGGGAACTGGAGCAAACGTCACTCTTACTATGCTTTAGCAAAGAGACTGGCAGCATTTTGCCCCCACCCCAGAGATCCATGGAACTTTGAACTGGAGACAGATTATCTGAAACTGGAACTTAACGTTTAAACCAAAAGAGTAAAAAAGTTTAGAAAATTTGCAGCCTGACAATGTGGTAGAAAAGAAAAACCCATTTTCTGCAGAAATTTGCATAAGTAACAAGGAGCTGAATGTTAATATCCAAGACAATGGAGAAAATGTCTCCAGGGCATGCCAGAGACCTTCACAGCAGACCCTCCCATCACAGGCTCTAAGGCCTAGAAGGGAAAAATGGTTTCATGGGCCAGGCCCAGGGCTCAGCTGCTTTGTGCAGCTATGGGACCACTAACTGCTCCAACTCCAGTTGTGGCTAAAAGAAACCAAGGTACAGCTCAGATTGTTGCTTCAGTGGGTGCAAGCCCCAAGTCTTGCCAGCTTACATGTGGTGTTGGGCCTACGGGTGCACAGAAGTCAAGAATTAAGGTTTGGGAACCTCTGCCTAAATTTCAGAGGATGTATGGAAATGAGCAGATGTCCAGTATAAAGTCTGCTGCAGTGGCTGAGCCTTCATGGAGTACCTTTGCCAGGGTGGTGCAGTAGGAGAATGTGGGGCTGAAGCCCCCACACAGAGCCCCTACTCGGGCACTGCCTAGTGCAGCTATGACAATAAGGCCACTGTTCTTCAGACCCCAGAATGGTAGATCCACCAACAGTTTGCACAGTGCACCCGGAAAAGCTGCAGACACTCAATACCAGCCATAAAACCAGCTGGGGGACTGTATCCTACAAAGCCAAGGCCATGGGAGCCTGCCCCTTGCATTAGCATGTCCTGGATGTGAGACATAAAGTCAAAGATCATTTCAGAGATCTTTTAAAGATCAGTTAAGATTTAGTAACTGCCATCTTAATTTTTGGCCTTGCATGGGGCCTGTAGCCCCTTTGTTTTGGCCAATTTCTCCCATTTAGAATAAGAGCATTTATCCAATGCCTGTGCCCCTACTGTATCTTGAAAGTAACTAACTGCTTTTAATTTTACAAGCTCTTAAGCAGAAGGAACTTGTCTTGTCTCAGATGACACTTTGGACTTGGACATTAGGTTAATGCTGAAATGAGTTAAGGCTTTGGAAGTCTGTCGGGAATGCATGATTGGTTTTGAAATGCAAAAAGATGTGAAATTTGGGCAGGGGGCAGAGATGGAACGATATGGTCTGGTTCTGTGTCCCCACACAAATATATCTCTAATTGTAATCCCCATGTGTCCAGGAAGGGACCTGGTGGGAGGTGACTGGATCATGGGGTTGGTTTCACCATGCTGGTCTTGTAATAGTGACTTTCACAAGATCTCATGGTTTTATAAGTGTTTGACAGTTCCTCCTTCACACAATCACTCTCTTGCCTGCTGCCATGTAAGACGTGCTTGCTTCCCCTTCTGCCATTACTATAAGCTTCCTGAGGCCTCCCTACCCATGCGGAACTGTGAGTCAATTAAATCTCTTTTGTTTATAAATTACCTAATCTCAAGAAGCATTTTTTATATCAGTGTGAAAATGGACTACTACAAGAACTAAGAGCAAGCAAACTCCAAAGCTGGTAGAAAACAAGAAATAACCAAGGTCAGAGCTGAAATGAAGGAGATAGAAATGTGAAAAACCCTTCTAAATAATCAAGAAATTGCCTGGGCACAATGGCTCACAACTGTAATCTCAGCATTTTGGGAGGCCAAGGCGGGTGGATCACATGAGGTCAGGAGTTTGAGACCAACCTGACCAACATGGTGAAACCCCAGCTCTACTAAAATTACAAAAATTAGTCAGGCATGGTGGTGGGTGCTTGTAATTCCAGCTACTCAGAATACTGAGGCAGGAGAATCACTTGAACTCAGGAGGCTGAAGTTGCAGTGAGCCAAGATCACGTCACTACACTCCATCTTGGACAAAGAGAGCAAAACGCCGTCTCAGGGGGAAAAAAAAATCAGCAAATCAAGGAGCTTGTTTTTTGAAAAAAAATGATAAAATTGAATGGCCACTAGCTAGACTAATAAAGAAGAATAAAGAGAAGATTCAAATAAATATAATCAGAAATGATAAAAGAAATAAACACCACTGACCCGACAGAAATGCAAACAACCATCAGAAAATACTATAAACATCTTTATGCAAATAAACTAGAAAATCTAGAAGAAATGGATAAATTCCTGGACACATACACTCTCCCAAGACTGAATCAGGAAGAAAGTGAATCCCTGAATAGACCAATAATGAGTTTCAAAAGAGAGAGTAACAAATGGCCTACCAAACAAAAAAAGCCCAGTATCAGACAGAATCACAGTTGAATTTAACCAGAGGCACAAAAAAAAAGCTGGTAACATTTCTAATGAAACTATTCCAAAAAATTAAAAAGGAGGTACTCCTCCCTGACTTATCCTATGAGGTCAGCATCATCTTGATACCAAAACATATACCTGTCAGAGACACAACAAAAAAAGAAAACTTCAGGCCAATATCCTTGATGAACATTGATGCAAAAATCCTCAGTCAAAAACTGGCAAACCAAATCTAAAGCAGCACATCAAAACAAGTATTCACCACAATTAGGTTGGCTTCACCCTGGGATGCAAGGTTGGTTCAACATATGTAAATCAGTAAATGTGATTTGCATATGTTACATAGTTACATAAACATAACTAAAGACAAAAACCATATGACTCTCTCAATTGATGCAGAAAAGCCTTTGATAAAATTCATTATTCCTTCATGTTAAAATCTCTCAATAAACTAGGTATTAAAGGAACATATTGCAAATAATAAAAGCCATATATGAAAAGCCCACAGCCAGTATCATACTGAATGGGTAAACCTGGAAGCATTTCCCTTGAATACCATCACAAGACAAGGCTGCCCTCTCTCACCACTCCACTCCTATTCTACATAGTACTGAAAGTTCTGGCCAGGGCAATCAAGCAAGAGAAAAAAGTAAAGGGTATTCAGAGAGGAAGTCAAACTATCTTTGTTTGCATATGGCATGATCTCACATCCAGAAAACCCCATTGGTCAACCAAAAAGCTTCTTAAGCTGATAAGCAAATTCAGCAAAATCTCAGGATCCAAAATCAATATGCAAAAATCACTAGCATTCCTATACACAAACAACAGGCAAACAGAGAGCCAAATCATGAATGAAATCCCATTCACAACTGCCAAAAAAAGAATAAAACTAGGAACACAGCTAATAAGGGAAGTGAAGGACCTTTTCAGGGAGAACTACAAACTACTGCTCAAAGAAATCAGAGATGACACAAACAAATGGAAAACATTCCATGCTCATGGAGAAGAAGAAACAACATTGTGAAAATGACCACACCTCCCAAAGGAATTTACAGATTCAAGGCTACTTCCATTAAACTACCATTGACATTCTTCACAGATTTAGAAAAACTATTTAAAAACTATTTTTAAAAACTACTTTAAAAAGAGCCCAAATGGCCAAGACAATCCCAGGCAAAAAGAAAAAATCTGGAAGTATCACACTACCTGACTTTAAACTAAACTACTAGGCTAGAGTAACCAAAACAGCATGGTACTGATAAAAGAACAGACACATAGACCAATGTAACCAAATAGAGAACCCACAGAATACAGAACTCAGACATAAGATCACACAACTAAGCCATCGAATCTTCAAAAAACCTAACTAAAACAAGCAACGGGGAAAGATTCCTTATTTAATAAACGGTGTTGGGGGAACTGGCTAGCCATATACAGAAAACTGAAACTGGACCCTTTCCTTACACCATATACAAAAATCAACTCAAGATGGATTAAAGGTTTAAATGTAAAACCCAAAACTATAAAATCTCCAGAAGAAAATCTAGGCAATACCATTCAGGACACAGGCTCAAGCAAATATTTCATGATGAAGATGCCAAAAGTAACTGCAACAGAAGAAAAAATCAAGCTCTAATTAAACTTAAGAGCTTCTGCACGACAAAAGAAGCTATTAGCAGTATGAACACACAACCTACAACATGGGAGAAAAATTTCACAATCTATCCATCTGACAAAGGTCTAATATCCAGCATCTACAAGGTATTTAAACAAATTAAAGGGGAAAAATAAAACATTAAAAAGTGGGCAAAGGGCATGAACAGACACTTCTGAAAAGAAGACATGCATGCAGCCAACAATTATACATAAAAAACTTCAACATCAATGATCATTAGGGAAATGCAAATCAAAACCACAATGAGATACCACTCATGCCAGTCAGAATGGCAATTTTGTAAAAAGTCAAAAAATAGCAGATGCTGGTTAGGTTGTGTAGAAAAAAAGTTTTTTCATTGTTGGTGGGAGTGTAAATTAGTTCAACCATTGTGGAAGACAGTGTAGCAATTCCTTAAAGATCTAGAGGCAGTAATACCATTTGATCCAGCAATCTCATTACTGGGTAGATATCCAAGGGAATGTTAAGTCATTCTATTATGAAGATACATGCATGTGTATGTTCACTGCAGCACTATTCATAATAGCAAAGACATGAAATCAACCTAAATGCTCATAAATAACAGACAGGATAAAGAAAATGTGGTACATATTCACCGTGGAATACTATGCAGCCATAAAAAAAGAATGAGATCATGTCCTTTGCAAAGGCATGAATGGAACTGGAAGCAAACTAACACGCAAACAGAAAACTAAATACTGCATGTTCTTACTCAAAATTGAGACATGAATGATGGGAACACATGGACACTTGCGGTGAAACAACACATACTGGGGCCTGTGGGATGGGGCTTGGCAGGAGAGAGAGCATCAGGAAGAATAGCCAATGGATGCTGGGCTTAATATATAGGTGATGGGATAATCTGTGCAGCAAACCCCAAGGAGCATGTTTACCTATGTAACAAACCTGCACATCCTGCACATACACCCCTGAACGTAAAAGTTGGAAAAAAAATAGTTGAATGAATTACATAGCTTTGATTTAATGATTACAGATATCATACATTTTCATCATTTGTTAAATTTTAGATATCATAACATTTTAATTCTAGATACTTTAATCAGACTCTTTGAAAAATACAATTTCTTATTTAAATTTTCACATGTAATAAAATTGACAATTCTTTAA
Source organism: Rhinopithecus roxellana (assembly GCF_007565055.1). Classification (NCBI taxonomy): domain Eukaryota; kingdom Metazoa; phylum Chordata; class Mammalia; order Primates; family Cercopithecidae; genus Rhinopithecus; species Rhinopithecus roxellana. The sequence continues at coordinate 17,565,085 of NC_044549.1, read as the reverse complement.
TGCTATCTGAAAAATGTAGTCTATTTTCAAATTTACCTATCCAGTCAAGGTCTACATCTCGCATTTGGTTATGTTTCTTCCTTTTTCATCTGAACAGTTCTTTTCCTCAAACATTTCACTTAGTGATTTTACCATTCTTTGACAATCTTTGCTGAATTAATTATTATTTTAAGTTTTGAAAACCGGTGGTTTCTAATTCTATCATTGCTTCTTTATTTAGCAGGAGGCATTTTTTCTAATGAATGCTGTCTCTCATCAACTGGAACCATCTGGTTAATCAGAAATAGAGTTCCTGCTAGAAAATGAACAAAGATGTTTTTAACTCTTTCTTTAATTACGAATTTTCAGGATTTGGTATAATAGCTAATATTTTTCTTAAAAGGTTTTTCTTAAAAAGGCTTTCTGTTTTGGCATTCTCTCTCTCTAGACATTAAGGTAGACTCATTTCAATATAATTAATGTGTTTCCATCAACTGCAGCTGATTCACATTATTCTTCTAGATATTTAAATTGTCACATGAGCCCCATCAAGCTGGCTTCTATGTTATCACAAATACACACACAGTGCATCAAAAGGTATGTTTTTTAGGCTGAGTGCAGTGGCTCATGCTTGTCATCACAGCATTTTGGGAGGCCGAGGTGGGCAGGTCACCTGAGGTCAGGAGTTCAATATCAGCCTGGCCAACATGGTGAAACCCCATCTCCACTAAAAATACAAAAATTAGCGAGGCATGGTGGCATGTGCCTGTAGTACCAGCTAGTTGGGAGGCTGAGGCGGGAGGATTGCTTGAACCCAGAGGCGGAGGTTGCAGTGAGCTGCAATCACACAACCGCACTCCAGCCTGGATGACAATGTAAGACTCTGTCTTGAAAAAAAGAAAAACAAGTTGTATATTTAAAAAAAATTTCAAAACTATCTCTGAAAATTAATTTATGTCACAATCTTCAGTCATTTAAGTTGAATCGAGTTTTATGAAGGCACTGAGAGATTAGCCATTCCCAATTTATGATAATCAGGAATATTTTAACAACATACGTTAGAACAAAAGCAATCATCTTTAAAATGCATGATTTAAATGTTTAAGTTTTATGGATACTTTGAAAGTTTTAAAAAATGTTTTATCAAACATATATTTGAAAAATATTAACATAATTAAAAATGTAAAAGGATTTATGTAGCAAATTAATATGCTATTCTATTTATGTATGATCTGAAAAAGAAAAATAAGTACTTACCAATTTTCATCTAGTGACTTTCAGAAAGTAACACTATACTGCCTAACATGAAGGAAAATTAAATTCACATATACCACTACCATAACTGAGTTTTTGCTATATGGATTTTCCTAAATATTTTTTGAGATATAGTTATATGCATAGTCCTTAGTCTTAAAGTATAACATAATTGGTCTAAACAAAGACAGTATTATCAGATATCTGCATAAGCATTAAATCTTTTCTTACACAGGTAATTATCGGTCTTAAAGAATTCTGGGCAAAGATAACTTGTAGCGTTCTTTGATAATCCATACAATTTTGGATTAAACAAAATTTTGTTCTTCTTAAAGGTTACATAAACTAGTATTTCAAATTCTCTTCAAAAGTAGAACAAATTATTTCTATTCTATGATGTCTGTGATTTCCAGTTATTTAAATTTTCATTGCAGAGAACAAGAAATTTTAAGTTCAAGCCGTTTAATGGAGTTATTTAAATAAGCGGGGAAATTCCCCAAACACACAAATATACCGATTGACATATATACATCCTAAAATGTATATACATATTAAAATATAATGAGTTATAACACACACACACATACAATCCTTACAGGTTTCTGTAATAAAGGTAATTAAATGAAGAAAGACAGACTCACATATCAATAAAAGGCCCTAAATACAAATATGTTTACTGGTTGAATTGTTTTTGTTAATAGAACTTAATTGACCAAGAGAATTTTGACATCACCTTTTAAGAATCCCTGAAGAGGGGGTCTTTGGCACTAAAGTAAACATTCAGTAAATATATTGTGCATTTAATAAATTAATGAAGTTTTCGTTTTCTTTAATATTTTTGCTACTTTCCCTAAACTGAAGTATAAGGGCATTTTTCTAATAGACAGATGAATGTTATGCCCTTAAATCTGCTGTACCTTTTCTTTTTGCACAATTAGTCCCATTTTCTATCAATTAATTTGATCTTAAAGTTTAAATTCAAACATCTTTGGTTGTAGGAAGAGAGGTCACTATAAACGAAAGTTCACAGAAGCACAAAATAGCTTCACTAAAGGTTATTAATGTTTTCCGTTACCAATCATTTATTATGATTAAAAGAAAAACATAAAATTGACTTCTCTTGCCTTTTCCCCTATCTCCCTAACACGATGTGTAATGCAAGTATTTTCAGAAGTCTTCAAGAAATCTCTGCCTACTCCAAAGTCATTTACTTGCCTGTTGCTTGTCTTAGAAGCATACGGTTTTAGGTTTTATTCTAATACTTACAATTATTTTAAATTGATTATTTGAATAAAATAACTGGGTAACTACCAAGGAGGACTTTGATCTTTTAAGATATGCTCTAAAAAATGTACTATGAATTTTATGCACTCCTTTTCTCCTCCTGTAAAGTTAAATACTTGGACCTAACAGAATGAAAAATAATAAAGAAAAAAAATCCAGCTGTACTTAATAGCACAAAAAGCTTGCAGCGAAGTGATTTGTCAAATGAAGAAATATTAAGAAAAGTATTATTAGAGATGGACACACATTTCTACTTTGGCCAAAGGCATATATTTCCATATCTATGAAACTTTAAATAGTATCCAATACCTACAAGTTATTACAGTCAATTATAATCCCTGCCTCAGTAGACTGAAAAAAGATGGTTTCTCTTATTGAAATAGACATAAATATAAAAAATATTCCCTAAAACTAAATTAAATGAAGTAAATGAGTCTTTTTTTTTTTTTTTTTTTTTTTTTTTTTTGAGACGGAGTCTGGCTCTGTCACCCAGGCTGGAGTGCAGTGGCCGGATCTCAGCTCAATGCAAACTCCACCTCCCAGGTTCACGCCATTCTCCTGCCTCAGCCCCCCGAGTAGCTGGGATTACAGGCGCCCACCACCTCGCCCGGCTAGTTTTTTGTATTTTTTAGTAGAGACGGCGTTTCACCGTGTTAGCCAGGATGGTCTCGATCTCCTGACCTCGTGATCCACCTGTCTCGGCCTCCCAAAGTGCTGGGATTACAGGCTTGAGCCACCGCGCCCGGCCAAATGAGTCATTTTTAAGCAAGAGACAACATTCCTTTGTAGATATTAATGCACTTTTACGAATTTCTATGGAATCTATTACCCTGTCAAAAACTTTAATTGAATTCTTTCTAAAACTTTTTATTTTACATTTTATGGATACGTGTGTACATTTAATCCATGCTCTCAAACTTATATATATGTGATTTTGTCATTCTTGAAAAGTTTGCTAATTTTGAAGTTCATGATACTTTATATTTTCCCTGCTTTTCAGTGTAGTATACTAACAGATGATCTAATTATTACTGTTGATATTAACATAAAAATATAACATATCATTCAACGTAGCAAAAAGTAGGCTTTTTTTCCATTACACACTTATTAAAAGCGGCTATATGTTCCACAGTTGCCCATATTTTATGTATGAATAATACAGTAGTCAATAAGGATTAACATTTGATTTTATGTTAACTACAAAATTTGTCTTAAAGAGACCGTGACAACACATGCTTAACTACAAAATACTCAATTATAATTTAAGATTTCAAAATAATGAACTTTCTAATTTCTCTGCTATAGATTGTATAAAATATTAGTGTCAGTGACATAATAAATAATTTAAGTTTTATAGCTGCAAACATTTTTCTATTATGTTAGAACTGAAATTGTGTAAGTTTTTCTGATCACATACTCATTCACTTTTAAGTTCAAACATTAACTTTCTTTATGAGAGCCTCTACAAAATGCTGTGTATCAAAATTCCTTTGCAAAGAGTTTCTAGAATATACCTCAAGCATCTATTTAAAAAAAAAAAAACAGTTATACCTCCCTATGTGTTTTGTACATACTTAAAGCCCAAGTTTGAAACGAATATTTTCTCATAAAATAACATTAAAACTATAAATTACCTTAAATAAAATATTATTAAAACTCAATTTCAGAAAGCCTTATAAAAGTAAGGTCCCAACGTATAAAATTTCACTGTGTTTGATTTCTAACGCATTCCCTACTCTTATCCCTTTGCTGCCTGGCACATTGCTTTCCATCACTGAATAGTCAAGGAATTCTATAATATAAAGAAATTTTATCCAAAACATAATGCCTTTATATATTAACTGTCACTGACCGTACAACTTCTCTTAATATAACACAACTATGTAAATCATAAAGCAATGGTTTTAAAAGTATACATTTTCATGTTTTAATAACATTAGACTATGAAAGTTTAATATGTAAACGTAGAATATAATTTCATCCAGTTGGAAAATATGCCATTAGTTGCTTTTTCCCTTCAAAACTTTAATTTCTAGCATATGAGTAAATCTCTAACATATAGTTATTACTACCTATGGTTTATAATCCTTTTTTTGTGTACCAATCTCTATGCAATGAAAATCTCAATCATGGGCCGGGCGCGGTGGTTCAAGCCTGTAATTCCAGCACTTTGGGAGGCCGAGACAGGTGGATCACGAGGTCAGGAGATAGAGACTATCCTGGCTAACATGGTGAAACGCCGTCTCTACTAAAAAATACAAAAAACTAGCCGGGCGAGGTGGCGGGCGCCTGTAGTCCCAGCTACTCGGGAGGCTGAGGCAGGAGAATGGCGTGAACCCGGGAGGTGGAGCTTGCAGTGAGCTGCAATCCGGCCACTGCACTCCAGCCTGGGCGACAGAGCGAGACTCCGTCTCAAAACAAAAAAAAAAAAAGAAAAGAAAATCTCAATTATGATGAGGTTATTAAAATAATTTAGTTCATCATGATTGTCAAGGTGGGATGGGGGTAGAAAAAGGATACTAAAAGTATATAAAATACAAAGTAGTAAGGATAAGTAATTTTTCATGATTTTTTAGACATAAGTTTTCTTGCTGGTTTTCAACTTTCTCTTGGATTTTACTGAGCTTCCTTAGAGTTCATCTTTTGAATTCCTTATCTGTCACTTCAGAATTTTCATTTTGGTTAGGATCCATTGTTATGAAGCTTGTGTTATCCTTTGGGGGTGTCATAATACTATTTTTTCATGAAGCCAGAGTTCTTACACTGGTTTCTTCTTACCTGGGAAGGCTGTCACTTTTATTTTTGAATTTACTTTTGTTTGGTAAGACATTTTTTTCCCCTTTTCAGGGTGTGATTGTAACGAATGTTGGGTGGATTCTTTGGCTTTGCTTCTGGGTGCTTTTAGGGGTCCAAGTCTCTGTATGAATTCCTTGGTCACAGATAGCCTTAGTGCAGTGTTTTTTCTCAAATGGTGGTTGTAGGTGGTAGCAGTGGTGCACTGTGCATGGGAGCAGGCTCACTGCCTTCTGCAGAGATGGGAAAGTGGAGGTACTCAGGAAGCTTATCTTTTTCCACAGTGTTGTGCACTTCTATTAGGAATTGTATTGGAGAGAAAAATAAAAACTAGAATGAAAAAAAAAAAAAGCTGTCTTTTTTTTTTTGAGATGGAGTCTCGCTCCATTGCCCAGGCTGGAGTGTAGTGGCACAATCTCAGCTCACTGCAACTTCCACCTCCTGGGTTCAAGCAATTCCAGTCTCAGTCTCCCGAGTAGCTGGGACCACGAGTGCCTGGCACCACGAGTGCCTGGCACCATGCCCGATTAATTTTTGCATTTTTAGTAGAGATGGTGTTTCACCTTGTTGGTCAGGCTGGTCTCGAACTCCTAACCGCAGGTGATCCACCTGTCTCAGTTTCTCAAAGTGCTGGGATTAGAGGTGTGAGCCACCACGCCCGGACAAAAAAATGTGTGTTTGTTTGTGTATAAACTGGGTTGCAATATGAACAACATTCTGGCTATGGAAAAAAAAAAATGTTAGAAGATACTATGCAGGAAAATTAATGGAGATTTGTAGGAAAGCAAATTCTTTAGCGGCGATTAGAAAACTACAGCCTACTGAAAGCACAGCAATGATTCACAAATAGTAAATCTTTCACACTTTGGAGATTACCAGGCATTAGACTACACAAGTCAATGAATAAAACATTTGATTTGATTTCTCATTTTGCAAATTTTATTGGTTATTCAAATTAGGTCTTTGCCAATTGCTTGGGCTTCTTATATTTCCTGGTTGACTAGTATTTTGAACTCATTGGCACTCTGTTCTGAAGACCTATAAAAACGATATTCTCAAGTGCTAATAAGTCATTTTAATCAAAAGAATAACCTTCTACGTAATCTATGATATTAGGCCCAACTTACTTCCTACCCTTTGAGGACAGCTCTTTCAATCTACTCATTACTCACTCCACACTGGGCCCTATCTCTTCTGTTTGTTTTCCCCTTGGCTCCCTGTTTTTTTCTATGAGCCTCTTCAAAACTATTAGACTGGCGCAAAAGTCATTGTAGCTTTTGACATTGAAAGTAATGGCAAAAACCACAATAACTTCTGCACCAATCTATATTACATGCATTTTTTTCCCCACGTGTTCAGTAAGTGCATCAGGATCTTTATTAATCTGCCAGCTAATGCTAACAATAGTATAATATTAACAAAAATAGTAAAGATGTTATCAAAAAAAAAAAAGGACATTCCCTAAAGGAGATAAGCATGAGAACTGTCAATCATGCTATTAATTCTTTCTGTTTTATATAGACCAGTATCTCCAGTTAGACATGTAGTTACAATGTTGATCACTTTCCAAAGGCTCTGTCCTAAGATCCTAAATCAAAAGTTAAATTTAATTACTCCTTTTATGTGTCCCTGGAACCAAGAAGCTCAAATACTTCCACAACATTCTTTACTCATCCATAAATATGGATTGGTCTATTCTCCATCTTCTCTTTCTTTAGGACTTAAATACTTCATAATATATTCAGAACTTGATGAACAGCATTTTAAATAATAAATTATTAAAAGGATGATATATGTTAACAACCATATTGAAATGGAAAGCATCTTTAACATTTTAGTTTATCAAAGGCCTGCATTTTACTACTTTGTATCTCTAGAATCACACACACCTATACGACACATTCAATGATGGTTACTCCTATTTCAGAGTTGTTTTTTTCTCATGTATAAAACTGGCATAAAACAGTACCTATTTCATAGCGTTATTTTTCAAACTAAATAGAATTAATTTATACAAAGTGCTAGGAACAATGCCTGAAACATAATGAGCATAGTAAGTATGTGCTATCTCTATAATTATTACTACTGCTGCTGCAATTACTATGATTATAAACCTCATGTGAGAGGTCTATAGCATAAAGGGAAAGGCATGTATTAAAATGAGGCATATTTGTATTTAAACCTGACTCACTGAAGGAGAGCTACTGATGTTATGGAAGATACTGTCTTATACTTTGTAAGCTTCAGTTTCCTTATCTATAAAAGGAGAACAACAATAAATAACTGTCAGAATTTTTAGAATTAAATTTGAAAATATAGGTAAAATATTAGGTAAACAATATGTGCTCCTTGAATTTATTCTGCTCAACACCTCCCATTAAAGCCAAATAATAGCAATCTGTAATCATTCCTGTGCACTATGCCAGTAATTCCACAATTTCCACTAGGGAACAATGCTTTACTTTAGGTATAGAAAAACAGCCTAAACTACTTTATGTACCACTTACAGAAATGAACCCTCTTATTAACATTAAAATACAAATAGTTAATACAGATAAAGAAATGCACAACTTAAGAGTAAAGAAACACACATTTGAATATTTGTGAAATTGTCCTTACATTGAATTTTAAATGTTATTTGCCATTTACTTTAACTTTCTTTTCCCATGTTTTCCTTTAAAATGACATACCCTTATTTCATCACCATTTTAGCTTTTAAAAATCCAACCCTTGATATGCCCATAATTTTAATAAACTAGTAGATTCAATCATGGTACCATTTAATAATAATATTAAATAATAATATCACAGTAATATTTAACATTTAAATACTACTGACAAAACATTTAATTAACTTACCTGTATAAAAGTTTTTTATCACTAACATTTTCCCCATATTTTAATAACTAATCTGAACATGTCATTTTGTTAAAGTAAATTTTGATTTTATTATCTCACAACTTTCTCCTTTTCTCACAAAGTAATGTAATTTTCTTCAACACACTTTTAATTTCTGTTTCAGCAACAGAAAGAGTATGAAAAAATCAAAATATACAACTTTACTCTAGATTATGTATATATTTCATACTTTGCTAGCAAACAAGAAGATTCTCTCAGTTTTCTTTTCTTTCTTAATAATACCTTATTTCCTTTAATAGGATTTTCTCTACTAAACTCTGCCATGCTGTCATTGGCCTTTGTCAAAGATTATGAAGTGGTATTCTCAAACCCTATGAAATTTAACTAAGTTGGGCTATCTGGAACTCTTCGTCTCTTAAACACAAACTGTAACTTCAAGAGCTGGAATTAATTTTGTCTTTTTGAAAACCAAAATACTAAGCAGATTCCATTTGAATGCAGGTGCTTTCTTATATGTACATTTGTGGGTACTATTGAATGGTATTTTTAATGACAATATTTACTAACAGTTGTCCAAAATCATATTTTCTACTTAAAAAATATTTTCACATGACTTAAAACTGTACCAAATAAACATTCACTTGTCATTAAGACAATTAAGTAGATATTTAAGAAAAGCAAAAAGGTAGGTATCTACAATTCATCAATATCCCCTGATATTTTGGATAGTGTTTTATCATTGTTAACAAATTATAAAGAGCAGGTCTCCAATTATACTTTAAAAAAACTGTATTTATCCAATTCTTTTGTGCGGCATGAAAATAATTTGAAAGTTGACATGCAGCTTCTGGGGTACAAGAGATCCATATATGATGAACAACATTTTTCTTAAGTTGTAATAACAGAAATTCATATTGTTAGGTGCACATTTAATATTGTTGATCATATCTCCATTACAAACCTTGCTTGAAATATAGACATTATTTTTAAAATTAACTATTATTCACATATCACATCACTTATCTTCCTTAGGTTCAATCATAATACTTGGCACAGACAGGCCCTCAATAAATGTGTATTGAATGCATTCAGAAAGGAAAGAATGAGAAAGAAAAGAGCTTAAAATCAATAGTGATTTTTTGTTATCTTTAGCTAAATTATTAATCTGGAAAACTGTCTTATTCATGGTGCTTAGATCCCTAAGATTACTCATTCATTACATACTTATAGAGTACCACTACATAAAAGACGGCAATAAACCAGACACTTTGATCTTACTATCTTATGATGCAGGTGGTAGAATCAGACACTGAGCATCTCAGCTCACAATTTATTATTTTATTATAATTATAAAATGTGCTCCGAAGGTTGAGTCAAAGTGCTAGGAAATCTATATAAGGGGGATATGACCAGGTTTAGAAAATTAGAGAGTTTCTCTATGAAAAAATAAATAAATAACACAAAGTAAGATGAAGCAGCATTTGCAGCCACAGAGATCTTTCTTAAATGTGATTGGATTATGTCATTCTCTTAGAATTAAATCCACATTATTTATTTATTTATTTTTGAGACAAGGTCTCATTCTGTCACCCAAGCTGGAGTACAGTGGCACAATCATAGTTCACTGCATCCTTGACCTCCCAAGCTCAAGCAATCCACCCACGTTAGCCTCTTGAGTAGCTAGTTAGGACTACAGGCATGTGTCACCATGCCTCTGAGTGTGTGTGAGTGTGTGGGGAGGGGGAGATGGGGTCTCACTATGTTGCCCAGCCTGGTCTTGAACTCCTGGCCTCAACTGTTCCTCTTGCCTTGGCCTCCCAAAGTACTGTGATTACAGGTATGAGTCACCACACCCTGCCTTAAAATCCACATTCCTTAATGGAGACTCTTTTAATTCTATCTTACACTACTTCTCCCTCAAAAACCATGCCACTAGCATATTAAACAATATTTCAATTTTTTAAGTTATTATGTTCTCTCTCTTGCTTATGGACTTGTGAATATGTCTACAGAAGGTCAGGTAGTGGCTCATGCCCGGAATCCCAACATTTTGGAAGGCCAAAGCAGGAAGATAACTTGAGTTCAGAAGTTGAAAACCAGCCTGTGCAACATAGTGAGACCTCATCACTATAAATTTTTTTTAAAAAAATTAGCCGGGCATGGTGGCACACACCTGTAGTCCTAGCTACTTGGAAGGCTGAGGCAAGAAGACTGCTTAAACCCAGGAGTTCAAGATTAGGATGATCTATGATTGTGACACTCTACTCCAGCCTAGACAACAGAGTGAACCCCTTTTTCAAAACAAAAATAAAATGAAATAAAACATCTGTGCCTTTCCACTTTTTGCCTAAATCCTACCTTTCCTTTAGGTCCCCACCTAGATGCTAATTCTCCTTAAAAAGCTTTCTTAAACTCTATGTTTGAGATAAGCACCTCCTTTATTATTTCACAGTCTCAGTATTTTTCACAGCACTGCATTTATCTCACAATATTGAAATCTCCTATTTTATTTTCAATAACTCCTGCTAGGGTACAAATTTCATGATGGCATACTTGTTGTTTCACTATTGATTGGCAATTAGTTCCTGACTTACTCATAATGTTCACCCCAGTTATTTTATTCACTTCAACATGACAGGACTCTCTATGGTGGCTACTGAAATTCAGACCACATTTACAGCATTACAAAGGGGTTATATTATATTTATATTTATTTATTGACCAATTGAATAGGATTATAAATGTAGAGTTTAGTCAAGAAAAAAAGAGAAGACTTATGCAACTGACAGGGCAAATTTAAAAAGAACAGAAACTTTGAAAAGTGAATCCTGTCTTTTTTCTCATTAAGTGTATTTCATTTATTTATGAGTTTGGGGAGATGCTACTAAATAGCTTAAAGTCCATAATAAAACAATAACTAAGTATTAAAGGTTGACTTAAAAACATGAAATACACCTATATCTTTTCTAAAAACTGACATATTTTACTAAATATTAAAAATATTTGAAGTTAAAAGTACCAATGCAAACATAAGATGCATAGAAAAGATGCAGTACCAATGCAAATAATAAAACTAAGGCAATTATAAAATAATAACAGGAGAGAAATATCAAAATGAAGTTTTTTTCCTTGTAATCATCAATATGAAAAAGTCTAGAAATAGCTGCAAGACACCAGAAGAAATCCTAGTTTTCAAGTTTTCTATAATCATAATGAACAGATACCCAGAATAGTCAAAAGAAATAAAAATGAACATTCTTTTCAGTGGGGTATATAATAAATGACAACTTTAACAGCCCCTTGAACATAATAAATACACAATAAATATTAATAAATAAATAAATGACTACTCTTAAAATAGACTGAAGGAAGTAATTGTGTTTAAGTAAAATCTTCAAGAAAGTGCTGAACACATCTTAAAAAGTGATACAATAGAAACCAAAGACATGCCCATTGTTTATGTTTTTTTAATTTCTGCAGATCCTTCCATTATGACGTTCCATAATAGTTTATCAGGAGAGTAGGACAAGTGGTTGAAGTCCTCTTTTACAAATGTCAATTTAGGGTCTCTACTTTTGTCCATTAATATCTCCTTAGAACCCAATTCCCTTCTCCATTATTCTCCACTCCCACTGATATTCCAGAGATCATTTATCTGGAAATCAGTGTTTTGCAAACCTAAACCCAATAATCATATCCTTACAGAAACCTGTGTCCTCTCTTCACCCTTCCCCTCTACCCTTGGTCTGGTTTCTCCTATACCTCTAGTGACAAAATTCTGCACTACTTTCCCAAACTCTGGGCTTAACTTTCTAGAGAAAAGGTGATCTTAAAAACTCTACCTCTTAACCCAATGGCTGTTTTAAGCCACCTACTATGGGATTCTGCTGCTGCTATGTAGTTCCATTGACCACAATGAGCAACACAGAAAAATATGACAAAGAACAAATGATGTGGTTGAAAATTGTGGACAAAGGTGTAGAGATACAAAGATATTCTAAATAATATACAACAGAGCACAAGGGTACATGACATGTCAGGATGTCTGAATCTGCCGTATCTGTAACACGATGAGTTCACTTGTTGGAAGAGTGTTCAAGATGCTCAACTGGTAAATAAGTGACACAAGAGGGTCTTGACGCATTGCAGAGTAGGTGTTAGAGCATGAAGAATAGGGTTCCAAGAGCAAAGAAGCTGAGAACCAGGGAAGACAAGAGCCTGAACTCAGGTGAACTTACCCAAGATGGCTGACAGTTGACCCACTTCATATACAGTGTTGGTCTCAGAACAGAGTGGAAATCTGAGACTGCAGGATCTGCAGAAAGAAAAGTAAAAACAAAGAGAGAGAGAGAGAAGAGAGAGAGAGAGAAAGTAGGGGGAATGGAAGTTACCTTGTCTCCTACTTCTCTCTCTTGCAATCTGCTTAGCAATTTATTGATAAAAGAATATGGATAATTCAGTTTTTTAACAGGAAAAGCAAAATAACATATTTAGTAATTTACTAGGTTTCTCACTGATTTCTCAATATTATCTGTACTCAACAGACTTCCAGTCAGATTTAATAGGTTTAACATAATTTTTGGAGAAAAAGTTGTTGCCATAGTTTTGAGATTTGACATACAAATCCATATACATGAGTACACATGAGCACATGCACATACATATACCCGCATTGATGTATGTACTTACAATGTTATTTCCATTTAAAAGTCTTAAATTATGAGATTCTGCAAAGTGTAGGTAATCTATGATAAAATTCATTATTCTTATAGCCAACAAGTTTACTATAGTTAAAAGATCTACAAATGGTATATTAACACCGATTTCTCTTATACCTGCAGATATTGTCACTCTTGGTGATTCCTAAAATAGTTTTTAAAAAACCCTAATGAGAATAATTAATAGTCTCCATAAGTTTCAATCTTTCTCAAGTTACAAGCTTTTCCACAACTGACAAAACACGAGATATTTCAGTTCAGAAACATTTATTATTCTAGAATCCAGTGTTATAGAATTGTGAGATACTTAATTTGGTCTAGATAAGATTCATAATTTTAGCTCAATTTCATATCGATTTTCTTTGCATAAACACATAATATTCCACATGATTTTTAAAAATCTAGAATCAGAGGAATTCAGAGGAATTCAGGATGCCAGATGATTAAGCCAAGTGCCATGGAGTGAAAAATTCCATAATAAGACTAATAATTCTGAATATTGAAATTCTAAGAAAAGAATAAAAAAGTAACATTTTATATTGTATTAAAAAGAATTTTAAAACAAAATCTATAATTTCAGACCTTTTTTATAGAGAAGAACTTAAGAACTTGGTTTTTTTTTTTTTTTTTTTTGAGACGGAGTCTCACTCTGTCGCCGGGGCTGGAGCGCAGTGGCCGGATCTCAGCTCACTGCAAGCTCCGCCTCCCGGGTTCACGCCATTCTCCTGCCTCAGCCTCCCGATTAGCTGGGACTACAGGCGCCCGCCACCTCGCCCGGCTAGTTTTTTTTTTTTTTTTTAATAGAACGAAGTCATCACAAAATATCTATAATTTGATGAAATTCTATTTGCAGTAGCAGAAGTATATCCACTGAAGAATGCACTTTGAATTCTAAAGTCATTTTTCTTTGTTCTCTTAGAAATTTTAAATAACTAGGCAATTAACATTTTAAAGCACACGTAACATGTACTCCTTTCGCATTCCTTTGGCAAAAGTCTCATAAATAGTTAATACTAGAAAAGAACACATGGCTACCATTGTTGGTTTTATGGTTTCAGGAAAGTATTTGCTTTTCAGTACATACAATGGGTATCAGCATAAACAAGGGTACTAGCTTCAAGGTCCTTTATCAGAGTCGTCCATTTACAATTTTAATTTGACAGGTGAAATATAGTTTTAATTTATTTGATAGCTAATTTTCTTATTTACCAGAAGCTCATGCATATCATCATCCTGTACATCAAATTTAGAAATATTACCATTGTTAAAATTGTGACAAGTATCTATACATATCTGCTGTACCTTTTGAACAATATTTTTCAAAGAGAAGTCCATAGACTACCTAAATCAAAAGAATTCATTGTTATTAATGCAGTCTCCTTGAGAATTTTCAACAAAATGAACTTCAACAAAAACGTTTATTGCAAAGAGTTTTCTAAACTATTTCTCTAAAATTGTTTTAAAAAATTATTAAAGTACTATGAAGTTATGATGATAATTTGGGGTAAAAACCTCTTAATGAGCATTTTTAAGGTTTATAAGTAGCCAAAACTCAACTGTCCCATAAAAATACAAATAGTCTTCTGACATTTAAACTAATATCAACTATCCCACTCCTCATTTTGTTTAACATAAAAATTACACATTTTAAGGGTGATTTTCCAAGAAAACATAACATATGAACCCTGATCTGTAGACAAAATCACACATAAGAAATTCAAATTACTTCCCAGAGCAGGGCAAGGACAATGACACCTCTTTCTCCTCAACTCCTACAACTCTTGCCTGTGCCTCTCTGCACCAGCCATTCTGGCTTCCATGTTTTGGTTGCATACTTGCCATTCATCCGAGCTTGAAGGGCTTTGTACTAGGTTATACCTCTCCTGAGAACACTCTTCTGCAGATACCCAGATGGCTCAGAATCCATTTTCTTTAGAAGTTTGCTCAAATATTACTTTATCACGTAGACTCCCTCAACTCTGGCACCACTTCAACATAAGTCTGTAACTTTTATATCAGTATTTTATTTATTTGTTTCTTCTTAGTCCTTATCGACATATTACATTATAGTAGTTCATATATGTAATTATTTTCTTGCTCACTCTGCTAAAGTGTGAGCACCACAGAGGCAGACTTTTGTATTGTCTATTCACTTTGGAGTCTTCAATGCTTAAAAATATATCCGGCACACTGTAAATACTCAATATATGCTTGTTGAATAAATTAACACAATTTGTAGCTGGAATTCTGAAGAATCCAATGCTGTGTGACCTCCAGTAGATCTTGTCAATCAGAGATCCTGGTAGGAAATTAAAAGGAAGAGGAGAAAAGGCATTTTTCCCCTCTTCTGCTTCTGGCTCTGGCAACAGAAACAGAGCTAGTTCAGCAGACTCGGCAGCACAGTGCTTACTGGCGCTGGCTCCAACAATAGGCAATGCAGTAGTAACAACTGAAATGTGGGTTCCATCAATAGCCTAGATGAGCCCAGGAAGTTCAGTCAGCCTATGGGTTCCAAGGTTCCTGCAGCATCAGGAGGTGTGTGACTCAAGGGTTGCTGGAAAATGTTAAGTCAGTAATTTGAAGTGGCCACAGCAGCATGCCATAATGGGGCTCTGGGTCACTGTTTTCCCTTTTGCCCCTCCAGCCAAGGAAGTAATAGTAGTTTCCAGCGGTAAGTGATAATTATATGTATTCTCTCCCCCTTTTACTCCTGTATCATTCTAATACTTTGGAAAAAATTCATGTTTTAAATACCTTCTCTTTGAATTAACTAGGATGTTTCTGTTGTCCTGACTAGATAAGACTGATGATACATTGCTTTAAAATTAATTTTCTGACAAATATCTGCTCTTTTTAACAAGTGTACCTGCTCTTCATAATACAGCAATTTTTTGTTGTTCTTGTTCTTTATAGTTTTCCCATAACTTTCTGCTTCTAATAGAACGGGGTCAGCAAATGACAGACTACAGGCCAAATCTAGCCCGCTGCCTCTTTTTTTTTTTTTTTTTTTTTTTTGAGACGGAGTCTTGCTCTGTCGCCCAGGCTGGAGTGCAGTGGCGCGATCCCGGCTCACTGCAAGCTCCGCCTCCCGGGTTCACGCCATTCTCCTGCCTCAGCCTCCTAAGTAGCTGGGACTACAGGCGCCCACCACCTCGCCCGGCTAATTTTTTGTATTTTTAGTAGAGACGGGGTTTCACGATGGTCTCGATTTCCTGACCTTGTGATCCGCCCGCCTCAGCCTCCCAAAGTGCTGGGATTACAGGCGTGAGCCACCGCGCCCGGCCATAATACAGCAATTTCATAAGATGTTAAATAATGCCAAGCAGTATCCATCGTCCTCGTCCTTTCCATGGCCTTGTCTCACCTTTCCGTTATCTTTCTTATTAGCAACATAATAGGGTGACACTGTACATTAGTAGTAAGTTTTGTGAAATTGGCATAATTACCCCCTTCCTCTGCAGTAAGCCAGAATTATATCTTTAAGTTCCTGTGATTTATTTGTAAGCACAATAGTTAAAAAGTACTTTCAGGAAAATATTTAACCTTTCTATTGGTACTATATATCTCACATATTTAATAGATGTCTGACAGAATTGTCACATTAATGTATAACAACAATCATATCCAAATAGTTGATAATAACATCATTTCTGTGACTTGATTGAAGAAGAGTAGTGGCAACCTGAAAAATTTTAAGAAACATAATTATATTTGCAGGGTCTTACACAGAAAATGAAGCTGGGATCCTCTTTGTTCTCCGTGGCAACAGTAATTTTGTTACATTTCCCTCTTTCCTTTTTTTACCTAACGACCAACACACCATTCTCAGCCTTTTGGCAACAAAGAAGACTGCTGTTCCTTCATTTTGAATGTTATACATTATGTAATTTTATTTTTTATCCTATCTGTTATGACAAGTAAGATTTTAATAATTCTGTCCATTTCTGAAAGTTCAAACATTTTCTAAAGAATATCAACTAAAAAAAAAAAAATCTTTTCTCAGATTTTCCAGTCTTTTCTCAATCCAATCCTGAATCCAGTAAGTCATAGATTACCACAGTATAACCAGTTGGAAGGCATTGACAAAATGTATTTCTATGATTGTATGTATATTATACACACACGTATAGTCCCAAACATTTTGTAGATATGGTTGTTACAAAAATAAGGTTATTTTATACATATAGTCCAAAATATATTGTTTTTCATTTATCCATGTTAATTTAAGGTACCCATGGCACAGAGCTTCAAAATCTCTTGGTTAATGAGAGTCTCATACATTGATAAAAAAAAAAAAACTACTGTATATTACTACTGAAGGCCCCATTCTCCAGGAGTTTTACTCTCTATTAACAGGTTGCCCCCAAAGATCAAATGTCATAATTTATGTAACAGAAATGATATTAGCTCTTTTCTATTCCCAGGAAAATGTGTAGTTAGAACCAACACTGATCACCACTTCCTATCTAGCCATGAAATCAAGTTTAGTTTCAATATGTGGCTTGTTAGATTAATGTATTTTAGGTCAAAGATTCAGAATGAGGAAACCCATGGATATTCCAGTTGTTTCCATTTTTCATACAAAACACTGTAGATTTTGCATAATAACTACAAGACTCAGTAACGATGCCATTAATCATTTGTTCTTTCAAATGTTTCCTCCTGTCCTCCTCCTCATAACAAGCAATTCTTTGAAATCAGTCTTTGAAGGCCCATGACTGACAGAGATGAATAGGGTGCTTAATCGCATTGGCACATGCCAGAATCTATTTCTGTGGCAAAAACACTGCCTGTAAATCTTCTTATTCAGTAACATTCTGTAGATAATAAGGGATTTCCAAAATCAAACATCTCTTTCCATGCTTGCTGTCACAGCCATATTCTCTGTTCCTCAAAAGCTCCCTCTGTTCCCTTTAGTATTTCCTTTAGAGTTGGCCCTCTCTATCCATGGGTGTCAGAGTATTTTCAACGATATTCTGATGATTTTCAGTACCACTTAATTTTATTTTCAGTAATCCATGCAATTGGGAAAAAAGATATGTATGCAAGAATAATGTTTAATTCATTATATGTGAATTTTAAATTAAAGACAGTAGCTTTTACATTTTCTTTCAAATTACATATGTAGTTTCTTCCCTCTGTGGGATTTCACAAAACAGATAACACCATTTTGCATAGTCATCCCACTGTATTAGTACCTTTCTTCTCATTAGTTAAATGGCTATGAAACATTAACCATGACTAAGAGAAGTCATGTCTGATCATTACTTTATTCTGTGATGAAGCATGTGAGAGAAACAATTATTCAAATTAGCAATAAAAAGATCAGTAGGTTTATAAATAGCTAGTAGGCTCAAGTGTCCACTTTACATCTATTGTCCCAGGGTAATTACTAATAATTCCCATTTCAACCTTAAAAGGAAACAGCCTGGATAATATTTTACTTTCCCATGATTCATAGTACAGAATAAATCAAAGCCTCCCAGCAGGGAGTTTCTGTAAAATCACCAGAAATTCATAGAAAATCATTACATGTTTTCATCACTTCACAAACTTTCCAAGACCTATATAAGGGCTGTTAGAGGTCACATCTAAAGTGTGAATTAAGATTATTTCCTGAAGTTGGAAAAAAAAAGTGTACAGATTTCCAAAATCCCTGTGTTTTTATTCTTCTCTGTATTACATTTAATAGCATGTCCTCAGATTTCACTAAAGACAGCACATGCCATGCAACAGGACTACTGCTTATAAATGAAATACTAAAAAACAGAAGACAAAACAGTTAATTGTTTTACCAATATACAATTATTACATATTCTTTACTAATGCTATGTGTTTAACTCTCCTAAGTTTCCAAATACTTCTTGATGAGAATGAGTTTATTCAGATGTCAGGTGTTAACCTTGAAGAAAGAGACACACACTGATCAAAATTAATGACTTCATATTGAATTAGTCTACACATTTGATTGTCTCATGGCTCTGTTATAAATCATAAGTAGAAATTTTATATGATTATAAAAATTAATATGCTGACCTGCAGTAGTGTTTCCCAAAACTTCATTTTCCCCCAAAACTGGTAAAAATATATGACCTTATTTTGAAGTAAAGTGTTTGCACATGTAATTAAGATAATAATGAATTAGGGTACTCCCCAAGTCCAATGACTGATGTCCTTATAAGAAGGCTGTGTGAAGACACAGATACACACAGGGGGAAGATGGACATGTAAACATGGACAGAATGTAGAGTGATGCACCTATAAACCAAGGGAGGCCAAGGATTACAGGCAAACATTAGAAGCTTCAAAGGGGCAAGAAAAAATTCTTTCCTAAACCTTCAAAGGGAGCTTCATCTTGCCAATACCTTCGTTTCAGACTCCCGGCCTCTAGAAGTGTGAAGCAATAAATTCCTGTTATTTTAAGCCAATCAGTCTGTGATTATTTGTCACGACAGCCCTAGGATACTAATACATAACAAAATACATATGATATATAATAATTCCTGATTGGGTTATACTTTTAACTAGTCATAATGGGTTACTGAAATTATCCACAAATTATATTTCTTGCATATATATATAAAGATGTATTAATCATACATATTATTTAAGTAATTTATTAATGGGTAAATACCGAGAATAAAATAATCTTTTACAATTTTGAATGATAACTCTGACTCCCAGATCAGACAAGTGGTAGCTGGAATGAAGGAAGGAGGGCAGGAAGGTAGTGCTGAGGTCGTAAAACTATCCTCCTCCATTGTTTATGCTAAGACATATTTCTTCTATTCACTATGTTTTCCCCATTTCAATGAAAATCTATTTCTGATCCGTAGCGTGGTTCCCCAAAACAATATTTAAGTCACACTACAAATACTAGAAAGTAATATAGGCAGAGTTCACTGCTTTAATATTTTTCAAATAGTTTGGATAATGAGACAACATATGCAAACGCTGCCCTTCATTCCTAGACATTGTCTCAGTTAAGGGTTAACTTTCAACTATGCATCACAGTTTTAATAGGTGTTTTCCTTGTTCAGTAATATTTGTAACAAAAGAGACAACTGCAACAACATTGATTTCTTAAAACCAAAGCAAATATTATAAAATCAATATTTTCTTGTTCATTCTTAGGTTTTAAAATCTTTTAAGATTTAAAATTATGCAATAAGGGATAAAATATTTTGCCTTGATAACTATCTGGCACTAAACAGCAGTGTTAGTCAGTTCACCAATGAGGACTACTTCCTTCCCTTACACTTCCCATAATCAAAGGAAGAAATTGCCAAATTCATATATCCTGATAGGCCAAGATGTGCTGAAAATGTGTTACATCATTCACATTGTCAATCAACATTCTCACAGATATTTATGAATTCTGCAATGCATCTAGAAAAAAAAAATTACATAAAGTCACTAAATTGCCCTTTAATTTTAGTTAGCACCTCTCCCTCTTTATTTTGCTGTTCTCTCTCTATATGTAGCTGCATTTGACTTTCTGTTTATACTTGTTAACATCTGCTCCGGGACAAATGACACATTTAGTTTTATACAGAAGGAAGAGGCTGCAAAAGAGCATATTTTGAGGACATTTTGATGCAGACTGCATTTCTAAACAGAAAGTGAGTCTCTGAACAGACAACTCAGCCTAGGAATGAGAATACATAAAGATACATTTATGATTCAATAATATCCTCTCTTCTTCCTAAATGTAAACCTGAAAAGCCAGAAGAAAAGTATAGCTTGCTTCCTAACTTTATCCAGTATGGTCAGGTGCTAGCACCTACCAAGATCTGCTTGCAAATAAATAAGAAAATGGGTTATACTTGTCATAAGAAGAAATTTGGTTTGCTAATAGACACATAGCAAGATCACTATATAGCATAAGGAATCTTGATAAACAGTATGTGTGTGTATGTGTATACATATACACAGATATATATGTGCATATGTGTCTACTTGAAGAGAGCTATAAAACACATAAAATGAAAAGATAATTAGAATGAAATTCCAATTGAGGTTTGTAGAAACACTTTGTTAAAAGATGCATTAGCATTCATAGAGTCCTTAACAGGAAATTACAATAAAATATATTTCTAAAGATCATACTATTTTTATTACAATAATGCTAAAGTATATTTTCATAATAATTTTTCCTGAAATACTATAATAATGTTTAGGAAAATAGCTGTTTTAATTTTGTGGTAACTTTTTTAAGGACTAAGGGCAGAAGTTTCTAAAAATTTAAACAGATAGCTTACACTATTCAACTTGAATGGATAAACGAAAAAATTGCAAAATGTAACAGGCATATAAAAGGCTCTCTATCCAACAGGTAAGTGAAGAGTCTTGCTTTTTGTTATGTTGAATTTCCCATGAAGGTGATGTCGTAATTCCTTGCTTTGATGGCCCCTCTTTCCCAAGATAGGAAAATGATAAAAAGTAGTAGAACTCAAAAATCAAAATTACCTAGCCAGGATAAAAACAACAAAAGAACTCCTTAGAAGAAAAGCAACACCAATGCAATGTGATGGAGACCTGATGCCACAGGCTTGCTGAGACTTGTAGCTGGTAGTTTTAACTCTTACAGCAGGGCAAAGAACTAAAAATCATTAATGTGAGACTAAAGACAGGGACCAGGCTTACTGCTTGTATCCAGACTTTTTACACCATTTCACTGCCCACTTTAACAGAAGAAATGAAGCTAAAAACAAGCAAACAAAGAAGGGTGCTGTGCAGTCTGCAAACTTAGTTTGGCAATAAGGAATCAAACAGGCTGAAGAAATCCAGGTGAGGGAAGTAAGCAGATAAAACCAACATCAGAAACAGAAAGTAAGCATAAATGAAAATAACATTCCGATCTAGTCTAAAAGGATTCACAAGTGTATTTAAGATGTTAATGATATAAATGAAAGGAAAACCTCATTTATAAAAAGAATAAAAATAAAGGTGGGGTAATAGAGTGAAATGAGGCAAAAAGGAGAGGATAGCAAAAAAATAATAGAAATGTATATATACTGTCATGCATTGCTTAACAACGGGGATACATTCTGAGAAATGCATTGACAGGTGATTTCATCATTATGCAAACATCATAGAGTATACTTACACAAACCTGGATGGTAAAGCCTACTTCACACATAGGTTACATGGTACAGCTTATTGCACCTAGGCTACAAATAGGTACACGGTCTTACTGTAAGATAACATCATAATGAATTAGGTGACTCCTCAAATTCAATGATTGGTGTCCCTAAAAGAAGGCTATGTGAAGACACAGATATACACAGAGGAAAGATGGACATGTAGAGATGGCAGATCGAAGTAGAGATAAACCAAGGGATGCCCAGGATTACAGGCAAACAGTAGAAGCTTTAATACTTTAGGCTATTGTAACATAATAGTAAACATTTTTGTACCTAAACATAGAAATTGCACAACAACAACAAAAAAAAAAAAAACAGTAGAAAAGATTAAAAATGGGACACCTGTATAGGTCACTTACCATGAAGGGAGCCTGCATAGCTGGAAGTTGCTCTGAGTGAGTCAGTGACTGAGTGGTGAGTGAATGTGAAGGCCTAGGACATCCCTGTAAGGTACTTTATAACTTTGTACACTTAGGCTACACTAAATTTATTTTAATTTTTTTCTTCCTTCAATAATAAATTAACTTCAGCTCACCGTAATTTTTTAATTTACAAACTTTTAATTTTTAAACTGTTGGCTCTTTTATAAAAATACTACTTAAAAACACAAACATGGTACAGCTGTTCAAAAATACTTCTTTCTTTACATCTTTATTCTAAAACCTTTATTTTTCTTTTACTTTTTAATTTTTTGTGAAGAACTAAGAAAAAAAACAAGATTAGCTTAGGTCTGCACAGATTCAGGATCATCAGTATCACTGTCTTCCACCTCCTTATCCTGTTACACTGAAAGGTCTTCGAGGGCAAAAGCAGGCATGGAGTTGACATTTCATATATTTCATACCAATGCCTTCTGGAATACTTTCTGAAGAACCTGCCTGAGGCTCTTCCAGAGAAGGTGTCCCACTTTTCAGAAATTTTCCATGGTGGTTTACTTGGTTTGTTTCTTCTATTCATCATAGGTTTGCTTGTAGGTAGATAATACACCATGAACATTCTTCTCTACTAATGAAAACCTTTTGGTGTTGGGGTCCATGTTTTCAAATTTTTAGGAAGCTTGTTGAGGTTTGCAAAAGCTTCTACTACACACTTGTGAATTTTCTGGGGGTTCTTCTTTTTATTTTCCTGCACTTTCCTTTACTTTTGTTTCTTATTCATCTATGCATTCCTATTCCACTCATCCTTAAGCAATTTCTCAGGAACCACCTATAAGAGGTCCTCAGTGTCATCCTCATCCACGTCCACATTAAAGTTGTTTGCCATCTCAACCACAACCTTGTTGATTTTTGCATCATCTACATTCTCAGTATGTCTTTTGAAATCACGGACACACTCTTGAGTGTCTTCTTCTCTATGCCATTCATACATGGTTGTAGCAACAGCATGGACAAAGATTCTCCTCAAATTGCAGGCCTTAAAAGCTGCTATAATCCATGATCCACTGGTTGGATCAAAAAGTTGTTTGGAGAGAGACACTTGATTTTGTTATTGAAATGAAGATCACCAATAAAAGGAGGATATGCTGGAGCATTATCAATAATAAGCACAAAATTTAAAAGTATGTTATTCTTCAAACAGTACCTCTCCATTTCGCTGGCATAGCAGCAACTCAGAAGGGCATCTTGAAAGAGAAGATGGGTCATCCATGACTTCTTATTGTTCCTGTAACACTCTGGCAGTGTGTTCTTACTGACACACTTGAAGACCCGAGGTGTTTTCTGTGCCAGATCACAAATGAATTCAATTTGTAGCCGATAACACTGCCCATAAGCAAGACTGTTGTTCTGTCTTTAAAAATCTTGAAACTTAGCATCGACTTGACCTCATTTTGGATGAAAGTCCTTCCAGGCATCTATTTCCAGAATAGAGAGGTTTCATCCATATTTGAGATTTTCTATGACAAGTAATTTTCCTCCACAATCTGCTTTATCTAGAGTTTCTAAAAATTCTTCAGCTGTCTTCACATCAGCATTCACAGACTTACCACTCACTTTTACATCATGCAATGAATAACAATTCTTGAATCATTTAAACAACCCAAAGCTAGCAGTAAATTCAGCATCATAGATGGGTCAAGCCTTTGCTTTCAACATAGCAAACAACCTTCTTGCTTTAGTCATAACTGTTATGATGCTGAGAAGGCTAGACTTCTGTGTCTGGTCTTCATGCTAGATCACTGCAAGTTTCTCCATATCTGATACAGACCCTTCTCCAATTTTTGTTAGGTTTGTTGCTTTCAATGAGCAGATACTTTAACAAAAACCAAACACCACATATCCTCACTCATAGGTGGGAACTGAACAATGAGATCACTTGGACACAGGAAGGGGAACGTCACACACTAGGGCCTGTTGTGGGGTGGGGGGAGAGGGGAGGGATAGCATTAGGAGATATACCTAAATTAAATGATGAGTTAATGGGTGCAGCACACCAACATGGCACATGTATACATACATAACAAACCTACACGTTGTGCACATGTAACCCTAGAACATAAAGTATTAAAAAAAAAACAATTCCTATCACTTTGTTCTTGTCATTCAAGATCATAGCTATGGTGGAATGAGACAGGCCTGACTGGTGGGCAATAATCATCATTAATTTCTCACCTAAACCATCCTTAATCACTTTCGATTTTGTTTCCAGGTTGGTCATTCCACATGTCCTCTTACTGAGAATATTATCTTTGGATTTTGTATGGTTGGGGGTCATAATGAACAAAACAACACAAAATTAAATCGATACAAGAGAAAATGATGTAATCAAGAGACACAATAAACATGAGATGCAAGGCATCTGCTCACATAACATGATACACTGTTTTACAGTAAACTTTTTTTGTAAGTAGAAATACTGATGAAAAATCATGATGAAAAATAAACCAGTAACACAGTCATTTATAATGTTCAAGTATTATGTACTGTACATAATATGTGCTATACTTTTACATGACTAGCAGCGCAGTACATTTGTTTATAGCAGCATCCCCACAAATACAGGAGTGATGCATTGTGCTATGACGTTATGATAGCTACAACATCACAGGTAAGAGGAATTTTAATTATAAATTAAAATTATAAGCTTGATTATAATCTTATAGAACCATCATCACATACATGTGGTTTTGTGGCACATGACTTATAAACACACATACATACGCGCACACACATATATATAAGTTGGAATCAGGCCAGGCTAAACACTAGACTAGATAAAAAGTGATTAATAAATTGGAATATACATTGACATATGTTACTGATAATTTATCCTGGTTTACCTACAAGAAACTAGATAATTAAAAATTAGGAAAGACTTGTTAAGAAATTCAGGGAACAGGGTGAAAGGTTTCAAACTTTATCTCATCCCATGAGAGACTAGAATACATGAGCAGAAAATATTTATGACTTTTCTTGAAGAGAAAAAAAGCAACCACCAAGAAAACCTCATGAGTTCTAAAATTATTTTATTTATCTATTTTTTAATTTTTTTATTATACTTTAAGTTCTAGGGTACATGTGCACAACGTGCAGGTTTGTTACATATGTATACATGTGCCATGTTGGTGTGCTGCACCCACTAACTCGTCATTTACATTAGGTATACCTCCTAATGCTATCCCTCCCCACTTCCCCCACCCCACAACAGGCCCTGGTGTGTAATGTTCCCCTTCCTGCGTCCAAGTGTTCTCACTGTTCAATTCCCACCTATGAGGGAGAACATGCGGTGTCTGGTTTCCTGTTTTTGCAATAGTTTGCTGAGAATGATGGCTTCCAGCTGCATCCATGTCCCTACAAAGGACATGAACTCATCCTTTTTAATGGCTGCATAGTATTCTATGGTGTATATGTGCCACATTTTCTTAATCCAGTCTGTCATTGATGGACATTTGGGTTGGTTCCAAGTCTTTGCTATTGTGAATAGTGCCGCAATAAACATATGTTTGCATGTGTCTTTATAGCAGCATGATTTACAATCCTTTGGGTATATACCCAGTAATGGGATGGCTGGGTCAAATAGCATTTCTAGTTCTAGATCCTTGAGGAATCGCCACACTGTCTTCCAGAAGAGTTGAACTAGTTTACAGTCCCACCAACAGTGTAAAAGTGTTCCTATTTCTCCACATCCTCTCCAGCACCTGTTATTTCCTGACTTTTCAATGATCGCCATTCTAACTGGTGTGACATGGTATCTCATTGTGGTTTTGATTTGCATTTCTCAGATGGCCAGTGATGATGAGCATTTTTTCATGTGTCTGTTGGCTGCATAAATGTATTCTTTTGAGAAATGTCTGTTCATATCCTTTGCTCACTTTTTGACGGGGTTTTCTTTTCTTGCAAATTTGAGTTCTTTGTAAGTTTTGGATATTAGTCCTTTGTCAGATGAGTGCATTGCAAAATTTTCTCCCATTCTGTAGGTTGCCTGTTCCCTCTGATGGTAGTTTCTTTTGCTGTGCAGAAGCTCTTTAGTTTAATTATATCTCATTTGTCAATTTTGGCTTTTGTTGTCATTGCTTTTGGTGTTTTAGACATCTTTGCCCATGCCTATGTCCTGAATGGTATTGCCTAGGTTTTCTTCTAGGGTTTTTATGGTTTTAGGTGTAATATTTAAGTCTCTAAATCCATCCTGAATTAATTTTTGTGTAAGGAAGGGATCCAGTTTCAGCTTTCTACATACAGTTAGACAGTTTTCCCAGCACCATTTATTAAATAGGGAATCCTTTCCCCATTTCTTGTTTTTGTCAAGTTTGTCAAAGATCAGATGGTTGTAGATGTGTGGTACTATTTCTGAGGGCTCTGTTCTGTTCCATTGGTCTATATTTCTGTTTCGGTACCAGTACCATGCTGTTTTGGTTACTGTAGCCTTGTAGTAAAGTTTGAAGTCAGGTAGCGTGATGCCTCCAGCTTTGTTCTTTGGGCTTAAGATTGTCTTAGCAATGCGGGCTCTTTTTTGGTTCCATATGAACTTTAAAGTAGTTTTTTCCAATTCTGTGAAGAAAGTCATTGGTAGCTTGATGGAGATGGCATTGAATCTATAAATTTTCTTGGGCAATATGGTCATTTTCATGATACTGATTTTTCCTATCCATGAGCATGGAATGTTCTTCCATTTGCTTGTGTCTTCTTTTATTTTGTTGAGCAGTGGTTTGTAGTTCTCCTTGAGGAGGTCCTTCACATCCCTTGTAAGTTGGATTCCTAGGTACTTATTCTCTTTGAAGCAATTGTGAATGGGAGTTCACTCATGATTTGGCTTTCTGTTTGTCTGTTATTGGTGTATAAGAATGCTTGTGATTTTTGCCCACTGATTTTGTATCCTGAGATTTTGCTGAAGTTGCTTATCAGCTTAAGGAGATTTTGGGCTGAGACGATGGGGTTTTCTAAATGTACAATCATGTCATCTGCAAACAGGGACAATTTGACTTCCTCTCTTCCTAATTGAATACCCTTTCTTTCTTTCCCCTGCCTGACCGACCTGGCCACAACTTCTAACACTATGTTCAATAGGAGTGATGAGACAGGGAAGGAATCCCTGTAAAATTAAAAGTAGATTCTGAGATTCGGGGAGTCATTACCTAGACAATAATACTCACCAATTATTCCTTGAATTTCCCTCCATATCTGACTCCCAATGATATCACTAGTTCTGGTCAATGCAACAATAAAAAGTGATCTTTTGGCCACATGCAGTGATTCACGTCTGTAATCCCAGCACTTTGGGGGCTGAGGCAGGTGGATCACTTGAAGTCATGAGTTTGAAACCAGCCTGGTCAACATGGTGAAACCCTATCTCTACAAAAAGTACAAAACAATTATTCAGGAGTCGTGGTGGACAACTGTAGTCCCAGCTACTAGGGAGGCTGAGGCAGGAGGATCACTTGAACCCAGGAGGCAGAGGTTGCAGTGAGCCGAGATCATCCCACTGTACTCCAGCCTGGGCGACAGAGCAAGACTCTGTCTCAAAACAAAGAAACAAACAAAAAAACAAATAATGTTTCATCTTTGGGCACAAGCACAGAGAGATGTGTGTGTATTCTCTGCCTCCTATGATGTGGTATCTCTCTATACGAAGTCAATGGCTGTAGTTTCTCAAGTCAAACATGAAACTGACCAAAGCCTATCAAGCTTTTGAAGAAAATATTATTTTCAAATCTATCATATATCTGCAATAAGCAAGTCTTTCCAACTCGAAAGCTGACTATAGGCAATGTAACCTGTTCAACTCACAAGAATAACTCTCCAAGGACCATTTTAGCTGTGGTTATTGATGAGAAAAATAATGTTTCAAGAGCATAACCAGAAGACACAGACACAATTCAAAAGGGAGTTTCTCCCAGGGAACAGAACAAAGTGTATGGCTAAATGTACAGATCAACAAATTTTTCTCAAATGGAACAGACCCATGTAGCTATCATCTATGTCAAAACAGCATATTACCAGCATTTGTTTTATTTTTATTTTATTTATTTATTTATTTTTTTGAGACAAAGTTTCACTCTTGTCGCCCAGGCTGGAGTGCAGTGGCATGATCTTGGCTCACTGCAACCTCCGCCTCCCAGGTTCAAGTAATTCTCTTGCCTCAGCCTCCCAAGTAGCAGGGATTACAGGCACCCACCACCACACCCGGCTAATTTTTGTATTTTTAGTAGAGACAGGGTTTCACCATGTTGAAGGCTGGTCTCCAACTCCTGACCTCATGTAATCTGCCCATCTCGGCCTCCCAAAGTGCTTTAAACAGCATTTTAAACCTGATTTCTGGCCCCTTCCAGTTACCTCTATCAGGATAGCTCTAAGATTATAGATAATTTTGCCGGTTTTGAATTTTGCATACATGGAATCACACAGTATGTGCACTTTGGTTTCCAGTTTCTTTTGTTCAACAATATTTGTGGCATTCATCTACAGTGCTGTATAAAAACAATTTTTTTCAGTTATTTTGCTTTATAGTATTTTTATGTCTAGACAACCATTTACTTATATATTTTACTGCTGATTGGCAGTTATGTCCATGTTTCTTTGTAAAGACGTGTACACATTTCTACTGTGCGTGTATCTAGAGGTGGGATAGCTAGGTTGTAGGGAATGCTTGTGTTTGTTTCTTTCTTTGAGATGGAGTCTCTTTCACTCTGTCGCCCAGGCTGGAGAGCAGTGACACAAGTTCTCAGCTCACCACAACCTCCACATCCCAGGAATAAGCAATTCTCCTGCCTCAACCTCTCAAGTAGCTGGGATTACAGGCATGTGCTACCATGCCTGTCTGATTTTTTGTATTTTTAGTAGAGACAGGGTTTCACCATGTTGGCCAGGCTGGCCTTGCACTCCTGACCTCAAGTGATCCACCTGCCTTGGTGTCCCAAAGTGCTGGGATTACAGGAATGAGCCACCACATCTGACTGGGAATGTGTGTATGAAGATTTAATAGGTATTGCCAAATAGTTTCCCAAAGTAGTTAAACCAATTTTCACACTCACTAGTGGTGTATGAGAGCTCTACTTGCTCCGTATCCACTTTGAAAATTA
Organism: Rhinopithecus roxellana; assembly: GCF_007565055.1. Taxonomy (NCBI): domain Eukaryota; kingdom Metazoa; phylum Chordata; class Mammalia; order Primates; family Cercopithecidae; genus Rhinopithecus; species Rhinopithecus roxellana. Next base: position 17,535,539 of record NC_044549.1, on the reverse strand, counting down.
ACATTTTCTTTTGTTTTCAGTTTAGCCATTTTTTATGTGCATATCGAAAAATCATTCTGTTCTGAATATTATTCCAATATACTTGTGATAACAATTTTTGAACCAAAAAAAGAATAAAGAATTTTACAATGACAATCTTAAATGTTCCACATAAATATTATATGTACCACATAAATATTATACTATTCTACTATACATTTTTAAATCATGTATCTATCAATCCTTCTAATCTTCAAGTTTTACTTTTAATGCATTTTAAAGATGAAGCTCCTTTTCATATGTCTATTGACTATTTGGCCATTCTCACTTCTCAAATACTCACATAAGACTTTGGGTCGGCCGGGCGCGGTGGCTCACGCCTGTAATCCCAGCACTTTGGGAGGCCGAGACAGGCAGATCAGGAGGTCAGGAGATCGAGACCATCCTGGCTAACACAGTGAAACCCCGTCTCTACTGAAAAAAAAATACAAAAAACTAGCCGGGCGTGGTGGCGGGCGCCTGTAGTCCCAGCTACTCGGGAGGCTGAGGCAGGAGAATGGCGAGAACCTGGGAGGCGGAGCTTGTAGTGAGCTGAGATCGCGCCACTGCACTCCAGCCTAGGGGACATAGCGAGACTCCGTCTCAAAAAAAAAAAAAAAAAAAAAAGACTTTGGGTCAATTTTTTCTATTGTGTCATCTTCATCTGTCTTCTTGTTGGTTTGTGGGAGTTATTTATATATTCTGAATATAAATCCTTTTTAAAATAACTGTACTGCAAATATAGTCTTCCAAAGTGTCTGTTGCCTTTTGCCATTCTTACTGGTTTCTTTTAATGAATAAAAATCTTTAGTATTAATATAGTTCAATATGTAATATTGTTTATATTTTTATGTTTTTTTTTTCTTTTGGAGGTTCTGTTTAATAAATACCATTCAAAACTCATGAAATTTTTTTAGCTTTATAATTGCATCTTTCACATTTAGAGCTCTAGTTCATTTGGCGTTGACTATTATGTATAAGGTATAAGAGGTCAAGATACATATGTATTCCAATGTGGATATCCTACGGGCCCCAGAGTCATTTACTGAAAAATATTTTTCTCATGTTATTGCAATACCATTTTGTAAATCAGGTCACCTAATAAATGGTGGGTCTGTTTTTACATTTTCTAGTATTTCCTACTAGTAAATTTGTCTGTCCTTGCACCAATATTGTACTGCAGCATATACTATTGCATTATAATAAGTTTTTGTATTCTGTGGTGTAAATGCCTCAGTATCCTTCTTTTTTCAGATTTCCTTGGCTATTCTTTGAATTCGCATAAAATTTTGGAAGTGACTGATACTGTTTGCCTCTGAGTCCTCACCCAAATCTCATCTTGAATTATACTCCCATCTTTCCTACATGTTGTGGGAGAGAACCTGGTGGGAGACAATTGAATCATGGGGGTGGTTTCCCTCATACTGTTCTCATGGTAGTGAATAAGTCTCACAAGATCTGATGGTTTTATAAGGGGTTTCTGCTTTGGTTTTTCCCTCATTCTCTCTTGCCTCCACCATGTAAGAAGTGTCTTTCACCTTCCACCATGATTGTGTGAGGCCTCCTGAGCCACATGGAACTGTGACTCCAATAAACCTCTTTTTCTTCCCAGTCTCGGATATGTCTTTATCAGCAGTGGGAAAATGGACTAATACAGTAAATTGGTACCTGTAGAGTGGGGTGCTGCTGAAGAGATACCCGAAAATGTGGAAGCAACTTTGGAACTGGGTAACAGGCATAGGTTGGAAGAGTTTGTAGGGTTCAGAGGATAGGAAAATGTGGGAAACTTTGGAACTTCCTAGAGACTTGTTGAAAGGCTTTGTCCAAAATGCTGATAGCAATACGGGCAATAAAGTCCAGGCTGAAGTGGTCTCAGATGGAAATGAAGAACTTGTTGGCAACCATAGCAAAGGTGATTCTTGTTATGTTTTAGCAAAGAGACTGACTGCATTTTGCCCCTGCTATAGAGATTTGTGGAACTTTGAACATGAGAGAGATGATTTAGGATATCTGCAGGAAGAAATTTCCAAGCAGCAAAGCATTCAATATGTGACTTGGGTGCTATTAAAGGCGTTCAGTTTTATATGGGAAGCAGAACATGAAAGTTCAAAAATTTTTTAGCCTGACAATGTGATAGAAAAGAAAATACCATTTTCTGAGGAGAAATCCAAGCCAGCTGTAGAAATTTGCATATGTAACAAGGAGCCGAATATTAATGCCCAAGACAACAGGGAAAATGTCTTCAGACTATGTCAGAGGTCTTTACGGCAGCTCCTCCTATCACGGACCAGAGGCCTACAAGGAAAAAGTGGTTTCCTGGGCCAGGCCCAGGGTCCCTGTGCTGTGTGCAGCCTAGGGACCTGGTGCCCTGCGTCCCAGCCACTCCAGGAATGGCTGAAAGAGGCCAACATAGAGCTCAGGCCGTGGCTTCAGAGGATTCAAGCTCCAAGCCTTGCCAGCTTCCACGTGGTGTTGAGCCTGCCAATGCACAGAAGTCAAGAATTCGGGTTTGGCCAGCAACCCCAAGAGGACCCACAGACCCTCTGAAGGAAGCAGATTGCTCCTCCAGGACCCAGGTGACCCAACTGTGGAAGTGGAAAAGTGAGACTCTCCTCTCCCGAACATACACCCCAACTGGTGAAGCTGAAGGTCTGTTTGCGGGAGAAGTTTCTGACTTTATCTGGAGCTGAGTCAATTTGGAGAGCCGAGCGACATACAGTGGTAAAGGAAGCAGCAGAAAGGCCCTGTGAGCTCACTGGGCCCCCGAGCAGGCGAATCCTGCCTGGCACCATAGGGATTCGATGGGAGAGGAGCTGGGGGTAAAATTTCACAGGGAGAAGGAAATCACTAGCTGAACTTTCTAGCAATCTGAATGCGGTGAGAAGCCTCCTGGCCAGAACTTGGGGGAGGGTGCAAATCTAGTGTGCAGACTCCACAGGTGGGGGAAGAGTCAAACCCTTTTCTTTCACAGCAGGAGGTAGGTAGCCTGGGGCAGGTTTTCCAGCCTACATCACTCTCTGCCTAGAAACACTGGGAACTGTTGTGGGGGCACAGTGGGAGTGAGACTGGGGCCCTTTGATTTGTGTGGGAGCTGGGTGAGGCTTGTGACTGCTGGCTTTCCCCCATTTCCCTGACAACCTGCATGACTCAGCAGAGGCAGCCATAATCCTCCTAGGTAAACAACTCCAGGGACCTGGGAATCTCACCCCCATCCCCAACAGCAGTTGCAGCAAGACCTGCCCAAGGAGAGTCTGAGCTCAATATACCTAGCCCCACCCCCACCAGATGGTCCTTCCCTACCTACCCTGGTAGCAGAAGACAAAGAGCATATAATCTTGGGAGTTCTAGGACCCTGCCCACCCCTGGTTCTTCCCCATACCACCACAGCTGGTGCTCTCTGGAGAGCATAACCTCCTGGCAGGAGGACAACAAGCACCAAAATAGAGCATTAAACCACCAAAGCTAAGAACCTTCACAGAGTCCCATTGCACCTGCCTTCCGCAGCCATCTCCACTGGAACAGGTACTGGTATCCACAGCTGAGAGACCTATCAGTGGTTCACATCACAGGAGCCTGTACCAGCAACACCATTACCAGCCCAAAGCCAGGTAGACTCACTGGGTGGCTAGACCCAGAAGACAGACAACAATCACTGCAGATCAGCTCGCAGGAAACCACATCCATAGAAAAGGGGGAGAGTACTACATCAAGGGAACACCCCACGGGACAAAAGAATCTGAAAAACAGCCTTCAGCCCTAGACCCTCCCTCTGACAGAGCCTACCCAAATGAGAAGGAACCAGAAAACCAACCCTAGTAATATGAAAAAAACAAGGCTCTTTGACACCCCCTCCAAAATCACACTAGTTCAGCAGCAAGGGATCTAAACCAAGAAGAAATCCCTGATTTACCTGAAAAAGAATTCAGGAGGTTAGTCATTAAGCTAATCAGAGAGGGACCACAGAAAGGCAAACCTCAATGCAATGAAATCCAAAATATGATATAAGAAGTTAAAGGAGAAATATTCAAGGAAATAGATAGCTTAAAGAAAAATCAAACAAAAATTCAGGAAACTTTGGACACACTTTTAGAAATGCAAAATGCTCTGGAAAGTCTCAGCAATAGAACTGGACAAGTAGAAGAAAAAGAAATTCAGAGCTTATAGACAAGATCATCAAACTAGTCCAATCCAACAAAGACAAAGAAAAGAGAAGAAGAAAGTATGAACAAACCCTCCAAGAAGTCTGGGATTACGTTAAATGACCAAACCTAAGAATAACTGGTGTTTCCAAGGAAGAAGAGAATTCTAAAAGCTTGGAAAAATATTTGGGGGAATAATCAATGAACACTTCCCCGGCCTTGCTAGAGACATAGACATCCATATACAAGAAGCACAAAGAACACTTGGAAAATTCACTGCAAAAAGATCTTCACCTAGGCACACTATCCTCAGGTTATCCAAAGTTAAGATGAAGGAAAGAATCTTAAGAGCTAGGAGCTGGGCACGGTGGCTCACACCTGTAATCCCAGCACACTGGGAGGCCAAGGTGGGTGGATCACAAGGTCAGGAGATGGAGACCATCCTGGCTAACACAGTGAAACCCCATCTCTACTAAACATACAAAAAATTAGCCCAGTGTGATGGCGGGCACCTATAGTCCCAGCTACTGAGGGAGGCTGATGCAGGAGAATGGCGTGAACCTGGGAGGTGAAGCTTGCAGTGAGCCGAGATCGTGCCACTGCACTCCAGTCTGGGCAAAAGAGCAAGACTCCGTCAAAAATAAATAAATAAATAAAAATAAAAATAAAGCTACAACACAGAAGCACCAGGAAACCTAGAAAGGAAAGCCTATCAGATTTAACAGCAGATTTCTCAGCAGAAACCCTACAAGCTAGAAGGGACTGGGACTATCTTCAGCAACCTCAAACATAACAATTATCAGCCAAGAATTTTGTATCCAGCAAAAGTAAGTGTCATATATGAAGAAAAGATACAATCTTTTTCAAACAAACAAATGCTGAAAGAACTCATCATTAGCAAGCCACCACTACAAGAACTGGTAAAAGGAGCTCTAAGATTTGAAACAAATCCTGAAAACACATCAAAACAGAACGTCTTTAAAGCATAAATCACACAGGACCTATAAAACAAAAATACAAGTTAAAAAGCCAAAACAAACAGACAAAAAAAAAGTGCACAGGCAACAAAGAGCATGATGAATGCAACAGATCCTCACATCTCAATATTAACATGGAATGTAATTTATTCCATTACATTTATTCCATTTATAAGATACAGAACCACAGAACGAATAAGAACTCACCAACCAACTATCTGCTGCCTTCCAGAGACTCACCTAGCAAATAAGAACTCACAGAAACTTAAAGTATAAGGAGTGGAAAAAGGTATTTCATACAAATGGACACCAGAAGTGAACGAGGGTAGGTATTTTTGTATCAGACAAAACAAACTTTAAAGCAACAGCAGTTAAAAGAGACAAAGAGGGACATTATATAATGGTAAAAGGCCTTGTCCAACAGGAAAATATCACAATCTTAAACATATATGTACCTAACACTAGAGCTCCCAAATGTATAAAACAATTACTAATAGACCTAAGAAATGAGATAGCAATACAATACTAGTGGGAGACTTCAATACTCCATCGACAGTGCTAGACAGGTCATCTGTCTAGCTAAAACTTTCTGTTTTAGAAAGTCAACAAAGAAACAATGGACTGAAACTATGCTTTGGAACAAATGGATTTAGCAGATACACGCAGAACATTTCATCCAACAGCTGCAGAATACACATTCTATTCAACAGCATATGGAACTTTCTCCAAGACAGACAATATGACAGGTCATAAAATGAGCCTCAATAAATTTAAGAAAATTGAAATTATATCAAGCACTTTCTCAAACCACAGTGGAACAAAACTGGAAATCAACTCCAAAAGGAACCATCAAAAACATGCAAATACACAGAAATTAAACAACCTGCTCCTGAATGATTATTGGGTCAAAAAAGAAATCAAGGTGGAAATTTAAAAATTCTTCAAACTGAACAACAATAATGACACAACCTATCAAAACCTCTGGGATACAGCAAGGTGGTGCTAAGAGGAAAGTTCATAGCCCTAAATGCCTACATCAAAAAGACCGAAAGAGCACAAACTGACACTCTAAGGTCACACCTCTAGGAACTAGAGAAACAAGAACAAAACAAACCCAAACCCAGCAAATAAAGGGAAATGACGAAGATCAGAGCAGAATTAAATGAAATTGAAATTAAAAAATTACAAAAGATAAATGAAACAAAAAGCTGGTTCTTTGTAAAGATAAATAAAAGTGATAGAACACTGGCAAGATTAGCCAAGAAAAGGAGAAAAAGTCCAAATAAACTCACTAATAAATGAAACAGGAGATATTACAACTGACACCACAGAAATACGAAAGATCATTCAAGGCTATTATGAACACCATTACACACATAAACTAGAAAACCTAGAAGAGACGGATAAATTCCTGGAAAAATACAACCCTCCTCCGAGGTGGGTAGATCGCAAGGTCAGGAGATCGAGATCATCCTGGCTAATATGGTGAAGCCTCATCTCTACTAAAAATACAAAAAATTAGCTAGGCGTGGTGGTGGGCACCTATAGTCCCAGCTACTCGGGAGGCTGAGGCAGGAGAATGGCATGAATCTCGGAGGCGGAGCTTGCAGTGAGCCAAGACCATGCCACTGCATTCCAGCCTGGAGTGCTCCTAGCTTAAATCAGGAAAAATTAGATACCATGAACAGACCAATAATGAGAAGTGACATTGAAATGGTAATTTAAAAAATACCAACAAAAAAAAAGTCCAGGACAAAAGGAATTTACAGAACTCCACCAGACATTAAAAGAAGAATTGGTACCAATCCTTTTGACACTATCTTTGACAAGATAGAGAAAGAAGCAACCCTACCTAATTCATTCTATGAAGCCAGCATCACCCTAATACCAAAACCAGGAAAGGACATAACCAAAAAAGAAAACTACATCCTTGATGAACATAGATGTTAAAATCCTTAACAAACTACCAGCCAACCAAATCCAACAACATATCAAAAAGATAATCCACTATGATCATGTGGGTTTCAAACCAGGGGTGGAGGAATGGTTTAACGTACACAAGTCAATAAATGTGATACACCACATAAACAGAATTAAAAACAAAAATCACATGATCATTTCAATAGATGCAGACAAAGCATTAGATAAAATCCAGCATCCCTTTATCATAAAACTTTCAGCAAAATTGGCACACATGTGACACACCTTAACATAATAAAAGCCATCTATGACAAACTCACAGCCAACATAATACTGAATGGGGAAAAGTTGAAAGCATTCCCTCTGAGAACTGGAACAAGATAAGGATGCCCACTCTGACCACTCCTCTTCAACATAGTACTGGAACTCCTAGACAGAGCAATCAGACAAGAAGGAAGGAATAAAGGGCATCCAAATCGACAAAGAAGTGAAACTGTCACTGTTTGCTGACGGTATGATTGTGTACCTTGAAAACCCTAAGGACTCCTCCAGAAAGCTCCGAGAACTGATAAAATAATTCAGCAAAGTTTCTAGATAAAAGATTAATGTACACAAACCAGTAGCTCTTCCACACACCAACAGAACTAAACAGAGAATCAAATCAAGAACTCCAGTCTTTGTACATTAGCTGCAAAAAATAATAATAATAAAATTCTCAGGAATATACCTAACCAAGGAGTCAAAAGACCTCTACAAGGAAAGCTATAAAAGGATGTTGAAAAACATCACAGATGACACAAACAAATGGAAACATATCCCATGCTCATGGATGGATAGAATCAATATTATGAAAATGACCATGTTGCCAAAAGCAATCTACAAATTCAGTGCAATCCCCATCAAAATACCACCATCATTCTTCAAAAAGTTAGAAAAAAAATTCTAAAATTCATATGGAACCAAAAAAGAGCCCACATAGCCAAAGTAAGACTAAACAAAAAGAACAAATATAGAGGCATCACACTACCTAATTTCAAACTATACTGTAAGGTCACAGTCACCAAAACAGCATGGTACTGGCACAAAAATAGGCACACAGACCAATGGAACAGAATAGAGAACCCAGAAATAAACCCAAATACTTAAAGCCAACTGATCTTCGAAAAGCAAACAAAAACATAAAGTGGGGAAAAGACACCCTTTTCGCAAATGGTGCTGGGCCAGTAATCCTAGCACTTAGGGGAGGACAAGGCAGGTGGATCACCTGAAGTCTGGAGTTCAAGACCAGCCTGGCCAAAATGGTGAAACCCTGTCTCTATTAAAAAAAAAAAAAAAAAAAAAAAAAAAAAATCCAAAGAAATTAGCCAGGCGTGGTGGCGACTGCCTGTAATCTCAGCTACTCAGGAGGCTGAGGCAGGCAGAATTACTTGAACCCAGGAGGTGGAGATTGCAGTGAGTCAAGATCACGCCACTTTACTCCAGCCTGGGTGACAGAGTGAGACCCTGTCTCAAACAAAACAAAACAAAATGGTGCTGGGATAATTGGCTAGCCACATGTAGGAGAATGAAACTACATCATCTCTCACCTTAAACAAAAATCAACTCAAGATGCATTAAGGACTTAAACCTAACACCTGAAACTATAAAAATTCTAGAAGATAACACTGGAAAAACCCTTCTAGATGTTGGCTTAGGCAAGGATTTCATGAACCAAGAACCCAAAAGCAAATGCAATGAAAACAAAGATAAATAGCTGGGACCAAATTAAACTAAAGAGCTTTTGCATGGCAAAAGGAACAGTCAACAGAGTACACAGACAACCTACAGACTGGGAGAAAATCTTCACAATATATACATATAACAAAGGACTAATATCCAGAATCTACAACAAACTTAAATCAGTAAGAAAAAAAAACAAACAATCCCATCAAAAAGTGGGCTAAGGATATGAACAGACAATTCTCAAAAGAAGACATACAAACGGCCAACAAACATGAAAAAATGCTCCACATAACTAATGATGGGGAAAATGCAAAGCAAAACCACAATGTGATACCCCCTTACTCCTGCAAGAATGGCCATAACCAAAAACTCAAAAAGCAATAGACGTTGCCATGGACGCAGTGAACAGGGAACACCTCCACACTGTTGGTGCGAATATAAACTAGTACAGTTGTTATGGAAAACAGTGTGGCGATTCTTTAAGAACTAAAAGCAGAGCTATCATTTGATCCAGCAATCCCACTATTGGGTATCTACAGAGGAAAAGAAGTCATTATTCAAAAAACATTATTGCACACGCATGTTTATAGCAGCACAATTCACAATTGCAAACTCGCAGAACCAACCCAAATACCCATCAATCAACGAGTGGATAAAGAAACTGTGATATATATATCACAGATATATATATATATTATATGATGATATATATCCACTGTGATATACATATATCTATCACAGTTTCTTTATCTACTCATTGATGATTGACTTTATATACATATATAAACATTGTGTGTGTTTTTATATATATACAAATATATAAAAACATATATAAACACATACACACACAATGAAATACTACACATCCATAAAAAGGAATGAATTAACAGCATTATCAGTGACTTGGATGAGATTGGAGACTATTATTCTAAGTGAAGTACCTCAGGAATGGGAAACCAAACATTGTATGTTCTCAGTGATACGTGGGAGCTAAGCTATGAGGACAGAAAGGCATAAGAATGATACAATGGATTTTGGGGACTTGGAGTGAGAGGTGGGGAAGGGATAAAAGAAAACAAATATGGTGTAGTGTATACTGCTCGGGTGATAGGTGCACAAAATCTCACAAATCACCACTAAAGAACTTACTCATGTATGTAACCAAATACCACCTGTACCCCAATAACTTATGGAAAAATAAAAAAAAAAAGGAATGAGGACTTGGGAACCTCTGCCTAGATTTCAGAAGATATACGGAAACACATGGATGTTCAGGCAGAAGTTTGTTACAGGGGCAGGGTTCTCATGGAGAACTTCTGCTAAGGCAGTGTGGAAGGGAATCCAGCAGGGCAGTCAAATCTTAAAGCACAGAAGGGAAATGTGGGGCCAGAGCCCCCACACAGAGTCCCTACAGAGGCACTGCCTAATGGAGCCTTGAAAAGAGGGCCACCATCCTCCAGACCTCAGAATGGTAGATCCACAGTAGGTACACCATGCACCTGGAAAAGCTGCAGACACTCAATGCCAGCCCATGAGAGCAGCCAAGAGGGAGGCTGTACCCTGCAAAGCCACAGGGGCAGAGCTGCCCAAGACCATGGGAAAACACCTCTTGCATAAACATGACCTGGATATGAGACACAGAGTCAAAGGAGATCATTTTGGAGCTTTAAGATTTGACTGCCCTGCCGGATTTCAGATTTGCATGGGGCCCGTAGCCCCTTTGTTTTGGACAATTTCTCCCATTTGGAATGACTATATTTACCCAATGCCTGTAACCAGGAAGTACCTAACTTGTTTTTGATTTTACAGGCACATAGACAGAAGGGATTTACCTTGTCTTGGATGAGACTTTGGACTCGACTTTTGAGTTAACGCTGAAATGAGTTAAGACTTTGGAAGACTTTTTGGGAAGGCATGATTGGTTTCGAAGTGTGAAGACATGAGATTTGACAGGGGCCGGGGCAGAATCATATGGTTTGGCTCTTTGTCCCAACCCAAATCTCATTGAATTGTACTCCTATAATTCCCACATGTTGTGGGAGGGACCTGGTAGGAGATAATTGAATCATGGGGTTAGTTTCCCCCATACTGTTCTCATGGTAGTGAATAATTCTCAGGTGACCTGAGAGTTTTATAAGGGGTTTCTGCTTTGGCTTCTCTCTCATTCTCTGTTGCCACCACCATGTAAGAAGTGCCTTTTGTCTTCCACCATGATTGTGAGGCCTCCCCGGCCAAGTGGAACTGTGACTCCAATAAACCTCTTTTTCTTCCCAGTCTTGGGTATGTCTTTATCAGCAGTGTAAAAATGGACTAATACAGTGACTTATCAATTTCTACTTACATTAAAAAATAACCAAATGGAAAATAACAAGCATTGGTGAGGATAGGGAGGAACTGGAACCCTCACACATTCCTGGTGAGAACATAAAAATGGTTCAGCCAATATGGAAAACAGTTTGGTGGTTCCATGGAAAGCTGAACAGAATTGGGATATGACCCAGAAATTCCTCTCCTAAGTATATATCCGAAATAACTGAAAGCAGGAACTCAAACAAATAATGTACACACATGTTCACAGCAATACAATTAACAGTAACCAAAATGTGCAAAAAGCCCAAATGTTCATTAATATACAAAAGGATAAACAAACTGATATATACATACAACATAATATTATTCAACCATAAAAAGGAAGTACTGACACATTACACAATGCAAATGAAACACAAAACCACACTAAGTAAAAGAAGCCAGACACAAAAAGGTCATGTATCATTCAATTCAATTTATATGAAATACACAGAATAGGTGAATCCACAGAGATAAAAAACTGATTAGTGTTTGCCACCGTGTGAGGTGCGGGGGAGGAAGAAGGGGGTGCAACAGATTAATGGATATAGGGTGATGAAATATTTTAACTCTAGATAGAGGTAGTGGTTGTACAATATTGTGAACGTACTAAATGATATTGAATTGTTCACTTTAAAATGGTCAATTTGGTGATATGTTAATTTCAACTCAATTTTTGGAAAAAGGGGGAAAATACTAGCTGAGGTGTTTTCTTGGATTGCATTCATTACATTTACAGGGCACTAAGAAATTTGACTTGTATTTGATACTGATTCTTCCAATACATGAACAGGTATATCGTTCAATTTTATATGTCTTTATTTTCTTCAAAGGTTATTTGTAGTTTTCAGTGCAATATTCCCGCACATCTTTTCTTAGATTTGTGATACTTTAAGTATTTGTGGGGTTTTTTACTAACTTTATTTTGTTTTAAATTGACACATAATTATACATCATTTGCAGGGTACAGTATGATGTTTTGATACACGTATACATTATGTAATAATCAAATCAGGGTATTTAGCAAATCCATTACCTCAAACATTTATCTTTTCTTTGAGGTGAGAACATTCAAAATTCTCTTACAGCTATTTTTTTTAAATTTTTTATTACAATAGCTTTAGGAGTATAGGTGGTTATGGGTAACATGGATGAACTGTAGAGTGGCGAAGTCTGGGCTTTTAGTGTCATGGTCGCCCAAATAGTGTACATTGTACCCAATAGGTAGCTTTTCATCCTTCACTGCCCCCTCCTACCCTCCCCGCCTCTGATGATATCATCTTATACCTACAAAATCCTAAAGACTCCTCCAAAAGACTCTTGTATTTGATTAATGAATTCAGTAAAGTCTCAGGTTACAAAATCGAGTACACAAATTGGTAGCACTGCTATGCACCAACAATGACCAAGCTGAGAATCAAATCAAGAACTCAATCCCTTTTTTAATAGCTACAAAAATAAAACAAAATTCCTAGGATATACTTAACAAAGGAGGTGAAAGATCTCTACAAGAAGAACTACGAAATGCGGATGAAATAAATCACAGATGATACAAACAAACGGTAAACATTCCATGCTCGTGGATGGGAAGAACCAATATCATGAAAATAACCATACTGCCCAAAGCAATTCTAGTTCTTTTGAAATAAACAATATTATTGTAACCATAGTCACTCCACTGTAATAAGACACCAGAACTTTTTCCTCCTAACTGTAAATTTGTCAACACTGACCAATGTCTCTTTTTCCCTCTGCTCTACCTTCCCTATCCCCTACTGCTATTCTACTCACTAATTCTATGAGATCAAATTCTCTAGACTCTGAACATGGGTGAGTTCATGCAGTAATAGTCTACGTTTTTTGATATGAAAATGATATGTTATACATTTTTGTTTTTTGTTTGTTTATAGTAGATAGAAATAAATTTGAATTTATGTATTGACCTTGTATCCAGCATTATGCTCATAAATTTTATCCAAACTACATTTATAAACAAAGGCAAAATGCTGGAAATTGATCTTTAATGAAAGAGATACAGTAACATTCATAGGTTCTGTCTGAAGTGTTTTATCTTCTTTTCAGATTTTCAGTGAAATAATGAAAACATAATCCTACGAAGTCTTAAATCCAATAATAGACAATATGTCAATTAGGCAGAATGTGAATACCATATTAAGCATTCTGTATATTATGTGAAATATATTTTTCTGTAATAATTCTAATACTCAAAATAATTAATCAGTTTATTCAGTTTTCACTTAAATGATATTTATTGATGGTAAACTTAGTGCTACTAATTAATGTTAAATACTGAGGATAAATTAATAAAAATGCAGACAATATTTTACATGTTTTTCACCATTCAAATTTTATTCCTTCTCTATGGTAAAAGAATTAAAATTGGAGACTTAGAGATTTCAAGTCTTAAAAACCTATTCAAAACCATCATATAAATAGTATTTTTTAAGAAAGACAGCCTTGTTGGAATGATATAAATTGCATATCGAGACAGACATAACACAGCTGGGGGCTATGTGGTAATATTTAATGACATTAGCTGATAATAGCTTCTGAAGCCAGACTATTAAGTTCCTTGTGCTTGGGTTGAATTTTTCTAACTATTCTATCTGCATTCAATTAGAGTAATCTTTTCAAAATGTTAATTTGCTTACTACTGTCTAATAAATTTACACTGAAATGAGCATAATAATGGCCTTAGCATCACTTACAAGGCCCTTTTATCTGTTTTTCCTTGACATCTCTCTTCCTTTCTTTCGCTTGCTCTCTTTCTCATTCTCTTTCTCTCTCTCCCTCTCTCTGTTTCTCTCATACTCTCTCTCTTTCTATTCTCCAGGCATATGGGCCTCCATTCATGTCCTCTAATGTGCCTTGCCAATTCTGTTCCCACTAGGGCTTATGGTCATGTACACAATTAGTATAATGCTTATCAATAGAAAGAATACAAATTAACTATAATATGGTAGCTATTTATAATATGGTACATATTTAATTACTATGATATTTATAATGAACATGATAATTTCTTAGAGTATTTTCACTGGTAACCATACAGAAATCACTTCTAATGTGCACCAGAAAGCATTGCATTTAATGTAAACATACAATTTGTTTAATGAATCACATTATTAAATCAATCTCTCGAAGTCAACAGAATAAATTTCATTTTATCTTCCCAAACATGGCCTTTAGGATGCATGAACATTCAAAAGAAAAGAAAATACATATATATACAGATACATACTATATACACATGCAAATCCTAATTCCATGCTTTTAATGAAAGACTTCTTTAATCTCATTGAAGTATTTGTGTATACATTGTGTATACATTGCTAATTATGGGGAAGAAGAAGACTAAGTTAAGCATTATATTTATTAGCACAATAGGTTTTGCTTTGCTAAAATAAAACCAAGTCAAATCATTTTAAGAATCTATTTTGCTGACTATGGTACATTAATTCAAAATACTAATTGCATGGAATATAGATTACAAAAACCTATTTAACATTTAACGCTGACCTATGTTTTTTGAAAGCTTCACTGGTTAGTATTAATTCTCTAAAATTTGTGGTCCATCTATCAATCATTAAAAATCCATATGTTCCATTTTTTATTCTCATCTTAATTACAAGGTGCAGGATTAATAACCACCTGGGGTTAATAATTCCCAGATGTGATTCAGATCATCAACTGTTCTAAACCGGTCATTAATTCTTTGAAAGTATATTATTAAGTCTTGATAGGTATTACTTAAATACCTTAATGGCTATTTTGTAGTCTTTTATTTTGTAGGTAAGTATCTTTCCATTCCACCTTTAAATTTCTATTTTAGTGAGAGAATAGTGAGATAATGGATTGTCTAAAATACAAAAATGAGAGCAAATGTATAAACTTTCTACCTGTACTTAAGAACAATGATGAACAAGAACACAGTCCAGTTTTCACAACCATTTAGTCTTTTCTCCACAATTGATTCTGCCCAAAGTTAGTATGAAATTATTCCAGATCCAATGAGAGTTGCAAAATACAGACTTTAAACAATATGCTATTTAAAATAATTTGTTACATGTACATCTACTAAGCTATCCAGCCAACTTTTACTGAGCATCCCTCATATAGCACTTACTATGCCATCTACCTGACCCAGAGATACAACACCCAGTCCATTACTGCAAGAGTTCACAGTATGGTAAAAGATAGACATTTAAGTATTGTGAGATAAATGCTATGATATACACTGAGTTTCAGATGGTCCCAGAAAAGGAGTTTCCTAATTCAACCTTTGGCAACGTAAGTCTTCCAGAAAAGGCAGAACATTTCTGTCTTAAGAGACCCATAGGAAAAAGTGAGATAGAGAAAGTGGGGATTGGAACGAAGAGAGATAAAAGGGAACATTACAGACAGACAAAAGCATGGTCTTATATCCAAGACAAGAGAAAGCAAGTCACATGGAAGAAACGACCAAAAAGGTCTTTTTTGAAAAAGCTGGAAAGTGGAGGTGGCTGAAGATCAGGGAGTGTTAAAGATGAAGATCAGAAAAGGCAGCTGGTGGCCACAGGTTAAATGGTAGGAAAGGAGAGGAGGAGATTAGTAGATTAGGGATATGGACATAAATAGATCTTCAGTTTAGAAAATCAGTTCTGGCAACAGGATGAGGGATGGACTGGAAAGGTCAGAAGAAGGGGCAGGAGAAAGACCCAACGCAGGTAAACAATCTAGGATGCAACTATGGTGATTTGGAGAGAAAATGATGAAGAGTCAAACTGATGATGGAGCGATAGATGAAGCTGATGATACAGGCTGATTTGAAAGAGCTTTTGAAGGCTGAATCAAAAAGATTTGGTAGAAAGTAAGAAAATGCAGAAAATAAGAGTAAATTTATCACTTAAAATAGAAAATAATTAAATTTATAAAAATGTCTATGCCAGGCATGGAGGCTCATGGAGGATCACTTGAGCCCAGGAATTTGAGACCAGTCTGCACAACATAGCAAGACCCCCCGCCCATCTCTACAAAAAAAAAAAAAAAAAGAAAAAGAAAAAAGAAAATCTGTATTTTATTAATAATATCTTAGGGTTTCCTAAGACAATTTAGTATTTGTATGTGCTTGCTCTGGATATACATACAGATTATTTTATTTATAAATAAAATAGTTTATAAATATTTTAATGTCTCTAAGTAAAACAATGAACTTGCTGATAAATCAGAATCTTAGTTTATATTTTACAATATAGGAATTTATTTTAAAAGAAATAACCAGCAACTTATCTTGGAAGTAAAGACTGAAGTTAAAGCTTTGTAAGTAACAATGCAAAAAATAAAGATAAAATAAATAAAAATAAATAAAAGACTGTATTATGTAAGGCAAGAAGATTTGGCTTAATGAAACCCATACCTTTTAAAGGTGTGTGTGTGTGTGTGTGTGTGTGTGTGTGTGTACAATGTGTATTATACACCTACATATTTTTACAGAAAGACATCGTCATGGCTATTCATTAAAGAATAGCAGGGATACTGAAAAATGAATTCCATACATACTTATTTTTCAGCTGCCCAAAGAATACAAAAGTGATTACATATTCAGGAACATCAATAAATACTTCACATCTGATTTATTAAATCATTGTTACCTGCTTTTCTGTTACTTTTCTTCCTCACCATAGAATTAATTTCATCATTCTCCAAAACATGCTCTTTCAACTAGTGAAAAATAAGGCAGCAATCCATTTTCTTTTGCAGAGGTTGTTGTACAGGAAGGAATATTCTGAGATAGTGGAGAAAGAAGTGACACAAATCATAGTTGCTCGAGTATTAAATAATTAAAAATTTATGGACTCTATAATAAACTATGCATATTCCTTCACCTGTTTCTCTGTACTGCCTGGATGCAGGGGTGGTCATTTACCCATGCATGAGCTGATAAAAGCCATCAGCTTTGGATGATTCATGTGCCTGAGTTCTCCTCAAGGAAATTCTACTTTCTACGGTCTTTCATGTTTCTTGTTCTGTCTCCAAATGGTGTTGGTGTTTCACCATTATTATTATTATTATTATTATTATTATTATTATTAATGCAATCTATATTTACAATCTGGCAGCTCAGGTAAAAGGAATTTAAGAAAAACTAAGAATTGGACCTAAAGATTCAGCAGAAACTTGGTCATCTCTAGAGGTGCCAACTACCTTAATCTTTCCTTTCTTCATGGCTTTTTCTCTGCATCTTCTATGTTCTCCTCCTACTACTGAATGGCCTCCCTTTAGTTATTGGACTTTTTCCTGCTCTCCTAGAACTGTTACTTGCACATGACTTCAAGTCATCAAGTCCCCCTACTCTAACCCTTCTGCATGTATCTTTCAATGTATCTTTACAGCAGATGTTTCTGGCTGCTATTTCTCCTGAACTCTTAACATAGAAATCCTAAATTCCTAAAAGAGGAGTCTGATTGGCTCAGTCATTTATGGAAATCCCCATGAGAGGTGACAGCAGCTGGTTAGTCAATGAACTGGTTGTCTTTAGATTATGTGTCCATCTTTGTCTCAATAACATATGGGTGAGGGAGTAGGGCACTGTGTCACTAACTATAACTGGTATCCCTCAGCAAGCCCCTTGGCTGGACAATTTACTTTAGAAGACATTTTGAGAATGGCAAGTACTCTATCATTTCAAATATAATTATTTCTATAAGTTTTGTTTGGACTGGACTAGTCCATATTTTACACTTAATTAGCCTACGGTCAATAACAGACATGTAAAAGACACAATTATTGAGGTGCAAATAAATGAAAACAATGTCTCTAAAAGAGACACACAAAAGGAATATTTCTTTAGTTCCTTTCTAAGATAATTAAATATAAAAACAATCTAAAACATGCACCAGATATTCTTAGGCTTTTAACTAAGCATTTGTGAATAATTAAGTATCCTTAGTTTAATTATTAATTAAGCTTCAAAGGAGAATTAACCTTTACAGTACTTTTCAATAACTATGTATCCTTTTAAACAAAATCTGTCTTTCTAACAACACTGTAACTAGATTAAGTCTGCACTTGATCAGTCTTAGAGAGTTCTTTTACACCCTTCACCGCAGTCATCACAATGTTGAAAATCAACTTGTGGTTATAGGTACACCGTAATGACTAAAGTCTTGGCTTTGGAATTGACATGACCCCAATTTTAATATCAGCTTCTTTAGTCATCACAACCATGGGTAGGTTCTGAAACTTTTCTCAGGTCCAGTTTTTTCATATATAATGTGGTAATAAAAATGTTTACTTCACATAAATATTATTGAGATCACAAAAAGTATGTAAAATACTGAAATGCTGAATTGCAGTTCTTTTATAGACTCATGACACATTAATAATCTGAATATTCTGAAATAGAAATGTACATGGTTATTCCTATGAAGTCAAGACATACAGATTTAAATCTTTAAGAGCACCTGGGAGTTTCATCATCTACTGCTCGATGTGCATATCACAAGAAAGCTCTGAAATCTTCCTTTACCGATTTGTAAGGAAAAATAGCAACAATGTCATGTAAAGGGATAAAAGCTTGATTTACTGTTTAGATTGAATGAACTTGAAAATAAAGCCAATTGCTGCTGATAGTGACTGATATGAAGAGAAAGTGAAAATTTCAGGACTGCTTATGGCAAGAAAATAGAAGGCAAAGGAAAATTAATTAGAATCATAATTTGTAAAACTGCTTAAGCAAATATTGCAACCCATTATATAATGTTTGTGACAGCTGAAAATGTATTATTTTGCCTGGTCCAGCAAGTAAGTAGTTTAGAATTAGCTTCTCCATTGTAGCAAGTAAAAAGCTGAACAAACTGAAAAATCAACAACTACACTTAGATCAGCGAGTAAAATACTGGCCCAGAATTGGAGAGATGGACTGGTGGATGCAGAAAATCATAACATTTTTTTTTTTGAGATGAAGTCTTGCTCTGTCTTCCAGGCTGGAGTGCTGGGGCATGATCTTGGCTCACTGCAACCTCCACCTCCCAATTCAAGCGATTCTCCAGCCTCAGCCTCCTGAGTAGCTGGGATTACAGGTGCCCGCCACCATGCCCAGCTAATTTTTGTATTTTGAGTGAAGATGTGGTTTCACCATGTTGGCCAGGTTGGTCTCGAACTCCTGACCTCAGGTGATCCACCCACCTTGGCCTGAGAATCATAATTTAAGGAAGCAGAAATCCAACAGTTTATGTGTAATGGCAATATCAGATGGGGAAAAAAAGAGAAAGGAAGAGAACAATATTTATTTAAAGCAATAATGACAGAGACGTTTCTCCAAATTATTGTCAGGCTACAAACCACAGATTCGGGAAGCTCAAAGAACACTAACCAGGATAAATGCCAGAAAAACTGTATCTACATATACCGCATTCAAATTTCAAAAAATATTCTCACATCAAATAAAAACAAAAACAAATATAAAGAAACAACTTTGAAAGAAGCCAGAAGACTCAAACACCTTAAGTATAGAGGAGCAAGGATAAGAATTACATAAAATTCATCCTCAGGAACTACGCAAGCAATAAGAGTGGAGTGAAATATTTAAAGTGTTTAGAGATTTGTTAAAGCTCACCAAACTGGAATTCTGTACTTTGTAAAATTTTCCCTCCAAAGTGAAGAAGATATGAAGACTTTATCAAACAAAATTCAAAGAATGTGTTGCCAGCAGATCTACCTTGCAAGAACAAGAAATGTTCAAAGACATTCTTTGGAGAGAAGAAAAATGAAATAGGTCAGAAATTTAAATCTACATAAAGCAAAGAAGAGGAGAGGAGACAGCAAGTTTGGAAGCCACCCCCCGTAAACACAGGAGGCTTCTATCCTAAAATGCCATGTGTTCCTTTCTGCTTGTCCCAGGAGCCACAAGGAGATCTCCAGGCAATCATGAGCTCACCTGTGCTGACATGTGCTTCAACAGGGACAACCCCCTGAAAGGAATGGTCTCAAGAAACAAACGTTGGCTTTGCAGATTGTGTTCCTCCAACTGCAAATGATTGTAAGAGAACGTTTGGGTACTAAACATGACCGTCTTCAAACAGGCTCGGCCATCACATGAGATTATGTGCAGGAAGCTGTTCATTTACAGGCTGCTCTTTTAAAATATTTGACTCATCAAACCAAAGGAAGAAATGTAAGAATTATGTCTCATGTATCTATCTCTTCCCAGTGAGTATCCAGGTTTACTTTTCTTTTCTAGAAAAATGCTTTCAAGGAACATAATACACTGGCCTTCAAATTCTATCTCATTTGGTTAATTCAGTTCAGCATCTTTTAAGAGGCAGTTACCACACTGGAATCTCACTCTAGGGTAAATAAGTCTTTCTATTATTACTGCCCATATTTGCTTTCAATCTTTCTATTATTACTGCCCATATTTGCTTTCAATCTTTCTATTATTACTGCCCATATTTGCTCTGGCAATTCTTGGTTATGAAGCTAACTTAATAACATATAACATATGTTTTGATTATATATCAAGCAAACCTGAATATACTATTCACAGTTAAAAGATCATAACTACTACTAGATCCCAAGAGGGTTCATATATTTTTGTAATGACTGACCGTGTCCACCACCACTTCCAGTACGCAAAATAGCATTTTTCACATAGTTAATGTGTAGTGAAAGATTAAATAAATGAGTATACATACGTATTTTATTTATATTTAAATGAAAAAAGTACTCATTCTATATTTTTGTCTTATTTGTTAAGTAAACAAAGGCACAAAAATATAATTGTGGTTCAAAAGAAAACAATATTTGATACATGATAAAACATGATACTGGAAAAAGCAAAGAAACAAACGCTCTATATAGAAGTCTGGATTTTTCATTTCTTTAAAATACTTGGGGTTCTTGCAATACTCCTAACACTAATATTTATGTAATGTTTATTATGATCCTGACATTGTTGTAACTTCTTTACATATATTACATAATTTCATCCTTCTAATAATCTAATGATATGAGTACTATTATCAAGCCCTTTCCCTTATGTGGATGGTAATTAACACCTTACAGTTATAAAATGTCTTACAAACATGGATATTAAAGAAATGCCCACTGACAGAATTGATTAATTAACAAAACCTAATGCCTTTCTTTGAAATATGTAACAATATAATTGAAATTAACACAATGGGTGTCTAGAACATTGCCGTATATGTTGTGAAGCTTCTAAGAAGAAAAATTATTTAAACATCAGTTTGAAAACAGTAACTATAACAATCCATAGTCACCAACAGAAATTATCACCAAAATTTGTTTTCAGAATTTGAATATATACATGGTATAGTTTTGGATAATTTCAATTTTAGGATGAATCAAATTGTAATACTGCAATCTTGTACTATGATGAATTACTTCTTAAATTGCATTATAAAAACAAATGTTTATTGGTAGATACTCCATTCTCTATCACAGTACATCCAATCTTTGATTTTCATCTTTGGAAAAATTATATTTGGAAATGACGGGCTCTGATTAACGGAATAAAGTATCTTTCTATAGAGTTTAATTGTAATCTATGCTTCTTCTGTTATAAAAATAAAAATCATTAGTTGTTAGGTTTACTTACAGCTTTTATTTACACATGAGTAACATGTTTTCTTATTTTCCTAACTGTGATGGTTAATTTTATGTATCAACATGACTAGGCTAAAGATAACTGACTGCTACAACGTTATTTCCAGATAACGGTTAAAACAGTATTTCCAGGTGTGTGAGTAAAGATGTTTCTGGAAGAGCTTAGTATTTGAGTCAATAGATTAATTAAAGAGTATCTGCCCTCCCTCACTAATGTAACTTGGCCTCATACAATCCACTGAAATGGAGACAGAATGAGGAAGATGTAGGAAGGACAAATTTGCTCCCTCTTCTTAAGCAGGGACATCTGTCTTCTCCTGCCTTTAGAAATCAGAGTTCCTGGTTCTTGGGTCTTCTGACTTGGAAACTGACATCAGTACCCACTCCCCAGGTCTTTGGACTAGGACTAAATTACGCCACCAACTTTCCTTGTTCTTCAGTTTGTAGATCATGGAACTTCATGTCCTCCATAATCATGTGAGCCAATTCCCAAAATAAATCTCAGTATCTCTCTCATTAGGTAGAAAAATAGATACAGATATACATAATAGATACAGATATATCTCCCATTGGTTCTCTTTCTCCAAAGAACCATGGCTAATACATGAAGTATTTCAGGGTAAGTTTCCTAATACCATTTCACTATGGCCAACAGACAGGATCATATATCTTGTACTACATTGCATTGCCGAAGCCCTAGTGATCATCTAAGTCAGAGCACACAAAAATTATCTATAAAATATGATATTCAAAACCAATATTCAGTATTAGAGAAACACAAAGTTTTCTACTCTCCAACTGTCACTAAAATAAAATGTGATGTATTATCCAACAGCACTTTTGTTTTCCTAACATTCAATTTTGTCTTAATGTTTAATTAACAGGTACTCCACTGTTGAAAATGGTATTTTTTTTTTTTTTGTATACTATAGTGGCTATATCTAAGCCCAATAGAACTATGTAACAAAGACCTCATCCACCATGTACACATTAAACATAGGTTTTAAAAGTTAACTTACTGATGCAGAGATATGCACTATCTACCTCAACTTAGTGAAATTCTAAGTCTTGCAAAACATGGTTTAGCCTATGATTACAGGTCCTATTTCTCACTATATACCTCCACTCCAGTCAAATGATTTCCAATGCATCCCTACAGGCCAAATGATTCTCAACATTCCTAAAACTAGATACATACATGAAATAATTCAGTGCCTTTGCTCAAGCCACTCCCTTCACCTAGAAGTTGCCTTCTCCCTTTTTTTCAAGCCAGTATGCAATTCCTTCAAGGTGTTTTTTTTTTTTTTTTTTTTTTTTTTTGAAAGAGCTGACATGCAACTTCTTATTCCCAATTTTCCCTGACCAGAATTAACTTCTCCTTTTTATTATTATTTCACAAAACATTACTCAGAACAACCTGAAGACACATTCTTCAGTCTAGTGATTCTGTATAATTATCGTTGTGCTTCAATACCCCTTGAGGGTAGAAAAATCTGTCTTAGGAACAACAACAGGGTATTTGGCACAGAGGAACATAAAACGGAAGTTTGTTAAATTGAATTCAGGACAATGATTAAAAGAAAAAGTATATGTTGACACAAATGAATTGATAAGCAAGTGTTTTAGAAAATTCATAATTCTCTTTTCATTTCTATAAGCCTAAAACATTATTTGTTCAGACTATTCATCCTTTTTCCATAATTACTAACCAGGGATGCTCAATTTCCTACTGAAATGTCTATTTATTGGTCTGTTCACAGGCACACTCTGAATGCCTAATTCTGTAACTATATTAGCATGATATTACTAGTGGAAAGATGATTTTAAGTAAAAAAA
Source organism: Rhinopithecus roxellana (assembly GCF_007565055.1). Taxonomy (NCBI): domain Eukaryota; kingdom Metazoa; phylum Chordata; class Mammalia; order Primates; family Cercopithecidae; genus Rhinopithecus; species Rhinopithecus roxellana. The sequence continues at coordinate 17,511,949 of NC_044549.1, read as the reverse complement.
ATCTATGAAATCAATGATTAAATTTCCTGTATTTTATGTAGCACATTATACAATTTCAAAAATGTCTAAATTCTTTACAGGAGGAGCTTTTTTTTAATTAAAAAGTTACTCCTTGGAAATACATTATTTATAATACCAAATATAGTTTACATCATGTATTGCCAACTATATTGTCTACATGTCTCTTCCACCCATGACATATTTGTAAAATCAACTGAATTAGTGTCTATGTAAAAATATAATGGTTAAAATGGTCAATCAAATTAGCATGGCTCAGTGAAACTGAGTACCTGAAAACTTTATATGATTTCAATTAGATATAATTACAATTTTAATGTATGGATATAAATGCTAGTTTACATGTTATAAACTGATTAATGGTTCTGGTGGATTTTAAATACTGTAACCTGTATTGATAGCTAGATTATTTTCATTCTTGGCATTTTCAGTAGCCTCTTTTAAAAGTTCTTCATCCTTACTGAATAATTCCTTATTTTAACCTATAAATAGCATTAAGTAAAGCTCCATTACTACCAGTAATCTATTCTCTTCATTAAAAGAGAAAAAAAATAAATTGCATATTTTTAAAAACTTATTTATACCATCAATCTATTCTACTGTTCATAAGATTACACACACACAGTCACACACACACACACACACACATATGAAAGGTATTTTAGAAAAGTTTCATTCATTTCTTGAAAGTGACAAACATGACCCGCTTAATATACTCAACAATACTAATGTTTGTTCATTTTAGTGGAAATAAGAGAATGAACATAAAAGCATAACCCTAGTTTAAGATACATACCTCAGAAACAGTTCGATGAGCGTTCTAGTAGAATAAACAAAACTTCCAGAAAAATAAACTTACAGTATATAAAACTTACAAATCTAAAGAAGCAAATGGGCTGTTGAAGAGAGGAAGATTTAACTCTTCATAGGATATTTTAGTTGAAAATACACACTTAGTGAGTAACTGTTGTTGTAAAATGTCAAATTCAAACAGCAATATGCGAAAGATTCTAAAAGAACAAAACATATTTGGATCAATTTCTCCTTGAGACTTAAATGTGAAGATATAATACAAGAAGCAATGTGAAAATGTCAACTAAGAATGTGTAATAAGAAAACTACTATTTCTAAGGAAAAAAAGGAAAGCTAACCCAAGTGTATCTGAAAACATGTGACTGCCTCTATCATTCAATATTTTGATTAACTAGACAAAAATCAAAGCAGAATGCTTTACAAACCACTTTTATTTTAGCTTAGTATGAAAACAAGTAGACATATACTGTAATGTGAAAATGATGCAAAATATATAAAAATATACAAAAAGTCAAGTACAACCATAGCTAAAATGTTGGTCCATGAAACACTATATTTTGCAAATTACACACCCTTACAAGCATTTAAATACAACTATTTCAGTTAACGAAAACCTAATCACCTTGTATCTTTTTATCAAGTTCAAAAATGCATAATATTTTAGTAGACTTGTATTTTGTATTAAAAACCAAATTGTTAATATTTGCACAATCCATTTATACTGTGGTAGTTTAAAGTTTATTTATGCACAAATACTCATTGAGGGTATCAAATGTAACATAAATATAACATACATAAACTTACACGTAGAAATTTATATTTAAGGAAAATATTTATATGGGAGATATTCTAATGTTACTATGTATAAACACAGCATTAAAGAATAATTACTAATTTAGGAGAAAGGAAGGATCTTTACATATCATTCCCACTGATTACCAGTTCTTATTTCAATCTTCTGTATGGGATTTAAGTTATATGTCAAAATTCATAACAAGTAGGCCACAAAATTCACTGTTCCATCAATTGTTAGGAGATCTTAAAAATCTAACAATGATGGTGATTTTTCAAAGATATTTAAACTTACCCCATTTAATGGATATGTTTTCCATCCTAGTTCTCCCAGCACAGTTGTTGTATCAAGCAACACGACTGAAATTAAATAGAAAATAAAAATTCCATGAATTTCTCAACTAATGCAAAAATATATTAAATTATTAAAGTTATTTAAATCATTAATGTCAATTATGCTTACTATTATTCACTGAATTAAGTTTAATGAGTTATCTTACTTCAGAAATTATTTACATATTAAATAATATAAAATAGTATTAAGTAATGATAAAATGCATAAAGTATTTAGAAATTAAATTATGTATATTTTTGTTAAACAATGCTAAATGAAATTATTAAACAGAATTAAGTCATTTTTAATAGTAGATGTTTAAAACTGATAAAATAACTACTTTGCTTTTCCCCCACTTTCATATACAGTCTTTATACACCACATTCAGTAAGAAAATCCTGTATTAAAGCAGACTTCAATGTGTAAAAAATTCTCTTTTTGTGTTATTAAATGTCCTTATATATAATCAGTAAAATATTTAAAAATCATTTTGAAAAATCTTACAATCTTTAAAGCATTGACTACATTATTATTATATATACTAGGTAGTCTACTTATGGCTAAAGGGTGTGAAACCAAATGTAAAAACCATCCATCTCTTTTCCTGACCAAAGGTAATTCATAATGCAGTCAAAAAAGCAGACACGTAAACACATAATAACATTTTCTGTTAAATTATAAAAGTGAAGACTATACTAACACCCTAGCAATTAAGTTAGGCTAAAGTTGGGTTGGCAGTTCTGGAAGAACTTCGCAAAGCGGATCCAATTTCAACTGGTCTAGGATGAGGGGGTTTCAATCAGATATATGATTTTTTTTAAATTTTAGAACACTTTCTATAAACTAACTGAAATATGACTAAATCAGTTCTCAGTTGTAGGGGTGGAGACTATTTGGGGGAAGTTAGGTGATAGAAATGATGGGGACAGATGGAGATCAACCAAGGAGGGTTTTTGTAGTGTTTCTGACAGGTAAATGTAGAGAGCTCATGATTCAGTCGATACTTACTTTTAACTACTACCTCCTAGGTCTCCAGATGTCAGTAGGATATGGACCTAACTCTGAGAAACAATGCTTTGGTATCTCATCATTAATTCTGGTTTTTCATCTTGCCAAGGAAGTGGAATACCTTTTTCCTCTTTTTTTTTCTTTTTTTTTAAGAGACAGGTCTTGTTCTGATGCTCAGGATGGAGTTCAGCGGCACAATCATAGATCACTGAAGCTTTGAACTCCTAGGTTCAAGGCGATCCTCCTGCCGCAGCCTTCTGAGTAACTGGGACTACAGGCATGCACCACTGTGCCCAGCTAATTTTTTCATCTGTTGCAGAGAGAAGGTCTTACTATGCTATACAGATAGGTCTCAAATTCCTGCCGTCTAGTGATCCTTCCACCTTGGCCTCCCAAAGTGCTGGGATTACAGGCGTGAGCCAAGGCACCCAGTTGAGGGTTTCTCATTTATAATTTTAAAAAATGCAATTGTGAGTATGTTATTTGGCATCTGCCGTTTGGTGTCTAAGGATTCCGAAGTTTTACATAGGTGAACTACTGTGATAAATTTTATTGATACATTTTAAAATATGAAAGTATCCTTAAATTCCTAGGTTAAACTCTGCTTACTCATTGCAGAATATTCCTTTAGTATTGTTAAAATCTATTAACTAAACATACATTTGTAAAACTAAGCCATAATTTTTAATTAATTTTTATTGTGAAAAATTTTCAAACACTTTTTGAAGTAGAAAAAAATAGTACAATGAACCCTCACATACTCATCACTCAGATTCAATAATTACCAATTAATGTCCAATCTTGTCTCATCTATACATTTTTACCTACTTCCCTACTGCAAGGTTTATTTGAAGTACATTTCAGGAATTATATCATTTCACCTGTATAAAAATTCAACATGTATTTGTAAAATACTCTTTTAATATGCCTATAAAACCTTAATTCATTAATATAAAAAAATTCCTTAATGCCATGAAATATCTAGACAGTGTTCAATATTCTTTATTGTCTCAATTTATTTGAAAAAGAAACCGAGATTCAAATAAGTGCTAATAAGTTAGTTGGCATTCCTGTTTAAGTGAATTTTTTAATCTATAAATTTCCCCATTTTTTATCAGTTAGATTTATTAAAATTTGTTTGGCTTACAACAAATCCACCCTCTTCAAATGTACATTTCTGTAAATCATGAGAAACTCCTACAGCCATGTAACCACGGCTACAATCAAGCTAGAGAATATGGCCTTTACCTTTCCAAAATTTCTTGTGGCCCTTTATAAGGAATCCCTTTCCTATCCTCTGGCAACCACTAATCTGATCTCTTTTCCTGCAGCTTTGCCTTTTCCAGAGTGTCAAATAAATGAAATCATATAGCATGTAGCCTTTTGAGCCTGGTTTCTTTACTTCGCATATGCATTTGAGATCCATCTATGTCACTGCTTGTTTCAACTGCTCCTTTTTATTGCTGAAAACGATTCCACTGTATGGAATTCCCTAGTTGAAGAACGTGTGGGCTATTTCCAGTTAAGAAAATTATGTATAGGTCACTCCAAGCTTTCCTATATAGATTTTTTATATGAACCTATGCTTTTATTTCTCCAGGGTTAATAACTAGGACTAGGATTGGTGGGTTATACAGAAAATGTGTGTTTTTTAAATAGACTATCCATCTGGATTCCAAAACTGCCGTGAAATTTTAGATTCTCAGTAGGGAAACATATGGTTTTCCCATTCCTGTATATATCAGGACTTGATTTTGTCCAGTTTTTTAAAGTCATTCTATCAGGTGTGCAACAGTATCTCATTACTGTTTTAATATGTACTTCACTAAATGGACAGAAACATCAGTATTTCTTTTGGTGATTTTTAAATGTTTGTAAGTTTGATTCTAATTTTCTCATCAAAGATTTCTGCAGAAAATTCACTGGTACAGCCTACAAATCACAATATTCAAATCAAGGGGTTCACTGGAGCTAAGTGTCTAAAAATCTCTGAAGTGTATTGAAATCTATCAACAGCTATTTCCTTTTTAAAAGTTTTATATAGGAATTATGACCAGTAAGTTAATTCATTTAATTATTATTGTTTCTAAAACATATCAAGGCTGCTTTGTTCTCAGTATTCATAATTGTAAACTGTGAAGTATATTCACTTCAAAACAAATAAAAAAGAAAAATATGAATGTACCTATTACAGTGCAAATGCTTAGGAAAAATTTTTTATTGCTGTTTCTTAGTATCTTCCAGAAAAAAGATTTACCTAACTGCTTTATTTCATTAAATTGCAATCATACCTCTTAAAAATTCTTAAAAATAGTAAGATTCCAAATTTGCATTTCAGAGAGATGAATGATACTTTAATATCAAAATAAAATTCAGAATTTTGGATATATGTGATAAATATTTTAATTTTATCATTTGTTTCACATACAAAATAACCCCCACAAATTCAGGTTTTTCAGGCACACTAATTACGTTGAACCCAGCAAGGTGAGAGCTCCTCCTGCTGGCTCCAAACAAAAGTTATCCAGACCCTACCAGAGAGCAAAAACACTGTAAATTCAGTAGGAGGAAAAAAAATTACATCAGCATTAGCATCAGTAAAAAAGTCAATACTTTTCCATTTTTAATATAATAGCGATGTTTAAATAGGATGATTAACACCTATTATTTATGTAAAGAGTACAAATGAAAATACAATTATTTATTCATAGCATAATAAATGAGAAACTGAATAAAACAAAAAAATAAATAGGTTGGGGTCATCAAAATGAAGTTCTGAAAATACACGTTTTGTTTTGTAAGCAACATAATGCATACGACATGTCTATATAACTGCATACAATTTTCCTATTAACTTTTAGAAAAAAACTTCCAGCATATTGTATTTCTTTCTGAACGTGTCCTTTAGTTTGAGTTGTCTTTATTCATGCTTTTGGAAATTATAAGAAAATGTCATCGTGTTTTAAAAGAAAATATCTGGATTAAATATGAAAGTTATTATTACCTAAGAATAAAAAACTAAATATTAATGTATTGCCTTTAAATATTTTATCAAGTCTACTTGATAAAGTCTACTACACCATTTTAGTAAATCTAAAAGGTATTAGTTTAAAAACAATTAGCATATTGATTTATAGTATATAATAGAAGATCATCTTTATTCAAACAGCACAGTAAGAAAAAGATAAGATTTTATTCATAACTCACTTTGAAAAATTAAACAAGGACGAGATAAATCAAGCCACTAAGAAAGTAGCTATTCTTTTAGGATAATTTTGTTGTAAAAATTTAAGTCAATGTCATGTAAACTGAGTCCAAAGATTTATCAATATGTTTTAAAGTTCAGACAATCATAAACACATGTTTCAGAACTTTGTCTAACAAACCTTATGAAAAATAAAGTAAGGGGTTTCTTCCTAGAATCATTCAATTTAGAAACTTTAAGGCCCAGCTTAAAGGTTCTAAGTTACTAAGTAAAGTTACTAAGTCACTCAGTAACAACACATCAGCAGAGGTTTATGATGGTTCTATGTTCCACTAACTGTAACACTCTACTATCTCCCATCTGAAAAAACACAAGTAAACAAAGGCAGTACTTCTAACATCATGACCAGATACAATCAGAGAATACTTCAAATTACAGATATATAAACAAACATGCACCTTTCTACATTACATTTTAGAAGCAGTCCATTTGAATATAATAATGTTTAAATGCTTTAAACTGACATTTAGATTATAAAATTAATCCAGTTTTAACACCACTGTATATTTCTGAAAGGTAAGAACCAAAAATTTTTACTTTCGGATATACATAATATGGGGATCTACCCTCACATAGAGTTGCAACCATATTTAAATCTGAAAAAAAACTAACATAGATTGCTTTAAATAGACACTGAATTATGTTGACTCCTGATATGGTCCTCTCTGTATTGGGAATATTTTAAGGAAAAATATTCTAAAGAGGATCATACTTTCTTAAAAACAACGAAGCTACTTTTATCTAGAACCTGAGATCAATTATTTGTTCATTAGGTGTGCTTACAACATTTTGTTTTGCTGTGGTGGTTATTCTTATTTTTTGTCATTTTTGCTTGTTTCCTTGTTTTTGTTTTTTTTTTTTTTTTTTTCTTGAGACGGAGTCTGGCTCTGTCACCCAGGCTAGAGTGCAATGGCTGGATCTCAGCTCACTGCAAGCTCCTCCTCTCGGGTTTACACCATTCTCCTGCCTCAGCCTCCCGAGTAGCTGGGACTACAGGTGCCCGCCACTTCGCCCGGCTAGTTTTTTTTTTTTTTTTTTTTTTGTATTTTTTAGTAGAGATGGGGTTTCACCGTGTTAGCCAGGATGGTCTTGATCTCCTGACCTCGTGATCCGCCCGTCTTGGCCTCCCAAAGTGCTGGGATTACAGGCTTGAGCCACCGCGCCCGGCCTGGTTTTCTTGTTTTTAACATAGAGGGCATTCATTATTAATTTTATCCATCCCTTCAGTTACATCTGAGATTGAAAATTTGATTTTTAAGTATAAGGTAATGTGAAAATAGTGAGGTTAAGTTTTTCTAATTAGAGAATAAAATCAAGTCTAGAACTTTTGAACTTACACCTTTCAGTTTTCTACTCTGCTAGAGAGTATGTTTTTCAGAAAACATTCAAATATCTCTGTCCCTTCTTAAAACTAAATGATGATTCCCTTAGTTATCTAAAATAAGCTATAAAAATCAAAAATTATTTTTCTTCACTGTTATCTTGAATAGAAAAAAAAGGGCAAAACACTGAAGCTATATAATTTTCTTCCTAATTAAATTACTTTCAGGATAAATCAAGTGAAGTAGTTTGCTATTACTTAGAAAGCAAGTCATACTCTAGAGCAAGAACTATCACTGAAAACCTCATCCAAATAATGAATGGTTAATAGTTGATTAAAATATAACTAGAAATGTTCATCTTGACTTTCATACCTTCTTATTTCACTCACTCCAAGAACCTCCAGATCCTTATCCTGACTGACAGAGCTATATTTGCTTCAGCCTTATAATCATTCCTAAAACCTGCTATTACCAGCACGTACCACAGAGACCAAAGGATAACTCAGGTGTGGATGTGATCTATCACAAGGTCACCAAACTACAGGTTCCCTCCTGGGCTCCTGAGCAAGGTCATTGAGATTTATTAATGAGTTATCTCAAAAGATGTGCTTTCCTATGAAACTGCTCTATTATCTCTGTGGTTAAAAATGAGTAAAAGAAAATTTGACATGTCCCTAATTAACAGCATTAGATGCTTCCTCTATTTTGACATCTTCAGCATTTTGTAAGCAAATTTAGTTGAGACCTATATGATTTACATTTGTCTCAATTACTCAGGGATTAAAGAGGTAGAAAATACTATTTGGCTATAGTCTTAGATTTTCTAGTCTTGTATTAATAAATGTTGTGAGTCTCTCATCTCTCACAAAGAAGTGCCCCATTTAGCTGAAACCATTGAACATGTTCCCCATTGCTTACACAGCATCAAACATGTGTCTTACCTTTCTAGTTCTAACCTTTCTTATGTTCCCACCTGTCTTTTATGGGCTTTGGACATTTTCCAATTTTTTGAAGAATATTGTGAAACTTAAGGTCTGAAATACACTTAAATCACTGGTTTAACGGTCCTGATAAAAGAAATTATAACTACTTACTTGAAAGTTATATCTACAATATAATGGCCATCTCAATGCAAAACCATTTCTATATAGTGGAAGACAGGTCTAAAAGAAACTACTGAAACCCTTACTTTAAAAAAAAAAAATAACAGTAGCTTTATGTTGAAAAGGAAATAAAAAAGTCTGTGAAAAAAAAAATTTGAGAATTAAAATTTAGTCTTTTTTCTTGAAGATGGAAAAATTTTTCTTCCTGCAGTTTTGTTTGTTCTCTCCATTACACTTCCATGGACATAATGAAAATAAATGTTAACTTCCATAACTAGGACCTCAGCAGTCAAGAAATGTTACCTGATTTTACATTATACATTTTGACGTTATTTCAACAAACACTTATTGAGTCTCTGTTATATTTAAGACTCTATATATTGGACACTATAGGATATAGAAAGTCTAAGTTACAATGCCTACCTTCAAGGTACACCAGTTTTCTACTTTATGACTTTCGCTACTAGGATTTTTGTGTCAACTCACATGCCATAGTTTATTCAAACACATATATAGCAGAACAGATTAAAATGCCCTCATTTAGAAAGTGCAGACAACGGTGGCTCAAGCCTGTAATCCCAGCACTTTGGGAGGCCGAGACGGGCGGATCACGAGGTCAGGAGATCGAGACCATCCTGGCTAACACGGTGAAACCCCGTCTCTACTAAAAATACAAAAACTAGCTGGGCGAGGTGGCGGGCGCCTGTAGTCCCAGCTACTCGGGAGGCTGAGGCAGGAGAATGGTGTAAACCCGGGAGGCGGAGCTTGCAGTGAGCTGAGATCTGGCCACTGCACTCCAGTCCGGGCGACAGAGCGAGACTCCGCCTCAAAAAAAAAAAAAAGTGCAGACAAAAAATGACTGCAGCTATTTAGTAGACTGTGTAGAATTAAATTGCTCTTCTAAAAGGGCAGACATCCCATATCACATCTTCAAAATCACCATCAAAATTGTCAGTAATTGTACCACTTATCGTACTTTTCATAGATGTGCCAAGGACTAAATGCATCCCAGTAGACAACAGAAACGGAAATAATTTCCTACCTGTAGGATACTCTCCAAAACAATCCCAAATACAGGAAATGTCTGCCAAATTTGTCCAAAGAGATATTGTTTTACGTAGAGTGGGAGATGTTTTAAAAATGAATTAAACAAGCGTAGGCAACATACCAAGACCCTATCTCTACAAATTAAAAATTAAAAAATTAAAATTAGCCAGGTGTGATTGTGTGTGCCTGTAGTCCCCATTACTCAGGAGGTTGAGATGAGAGTATCGCTTGAACCCAGGAGTTCTAGGCTGCAGCAAGTCATTATTGCACCACTACACTCCAGTTTGAATGACAGAACAAGACCTTGTCTCAAAAAAAAAAGAAAAAAATTAAGCACTATCAGAGGTAAACACTTTTGTAATCTAACTTTTAGTCATCAGCAATAAGACATTATCAGATAAAAATTTTAATTGTGCTGCCATAATTTTGAAACAAATACATATTAAACAACTTGAAAATGACAGAATTCTTTTGTCCATTGAAATTATAACCAAATCAAGACAGCACAATTATAACTATTACTTTAACATGAGTGTGAGTGTGAGTGTGTGTGTTGGGGGGGTGTTTGTGGGTGTGTACCTTTCGAAGAAAATGAATGAATGAATGAATGAGGTAATCGAAAGGGAGCATGGGCAGGAAATGCATGTCTTAGAAAAGAACATTCTTAACCAACTATTGGAAAAGCAGTATAGTGTAAGCAGGAAGGCAGGTGCTGGATGAAATTTAAACGGCCACTGTACTTGGTTTGTGATGGCAAAAGTCAAGGGCTATTTACATATGATCTTTCGAGATGTAGTTAAGAGGCAAAGTGGTCTCTGGAAAAAATAAAATCAAAGTGGGCATTTGTTTTGAGCCCAGAATGGGTTCTGAGAAGACATACATTTGTATCTTTTGGAGTCATCTTCTCTGTTCCCTGTTGGCCCCAAACCCTGAAGCACTGACTGCCCTCAGACTGCTCACTCTCAGTCCAAACCCTGGACATCTATCCCCATCTCTGACTGTGTACAGTGTTCAAATTATCCCCCCTATTATCTGATAACCAACATCCATCATATGAAGAAAACAATTTAACTAAAATAGCATACAAATGTGTTTATGAAATATCATTTCCTCTCTTCCCTTTGCGTTATTTATTTATCCAAGTTAAATTTGAATTGATTATAGCACCTTTCAGGTAACACTGATTTGGGACTTTTCATGGCATACCTAATATCACGACACACAAGCAATTTTTCACAGAAATATATTGAAAGAGACTTCCTAAATCTCCAACTTGTATCATGTCCCAAGAAATTTAACCACTGTTTAGGTTACATATTTTCCTATCTACTTCGTGGGTTCTCTACTTTGCTTTAATACTATATGCTTGGCCAGGTTGTATTTCTTATCCTACTAATTGCTGGGTGTTACTCTAACCTAAACCACGTATTTCTCTAAGCGTAGTATCAACCCTAGCTCTCAATAAACTATGATCTTCTTAGCCACCCTACTAGGGTAGCATGGCTACTCTATATATGACAATAAGAGTAACACACAAAAGTTTGCTTGCTGTGTCATGGGTCATGACTGCCTCCTCTTCAACTTTTGAATCTCTCTTGTTAATTAATCCACTTGACAAGTATTCAAGAGAAATCTAGAACAATGGTGTTTTTTTCTTAGATTCCCCCACCCCATTTCTCCAGCTGATTTCTGAATTATCTATACTCTAGTTCCTTTAGATGCTAAAAAAGGCAGAGCTGAACTGCCAATATTCTACAAGCAGCTAACTAAATTCTATTCATGAACATTCAGATTTCACAGTAACCTGTTCACAAAACATGGTTATTGGGTCATTAAACCAGATACAATAATATACATTCTGGGGAGCTGCTACAAAAAATAATTTAAATGAAAACGTTATTTTATAATCATTTTACCATGATTTCAACATCTTTGACTGCCTAAAAATTATGTGTTGTCATCTGTATAGCTAAATTGGATTGCAGTAGTTTAGTAAGTAACATTGACTATAGAACAGAATAATCTATAATGAGAGAAATGGGCAGGAAAAACGTGAAGACTTAAAAAAAAATATTAAGACAACCAGTTGTCATATCATTTACACATTAAACAGCTCTTTGCACAATTATTTGATAAATAAAATCATGAGAATTATGTAGGACAAGTTCCTACTGGAAACTATTGAGGAAATGTCACAGTGAATGTGATGCCAAATTTAGAGACACATGAACTGTAAGGCAGCTAATCTTTTTTGGCATATTTCTGTATTGCAGAGGAGTCAGGAGGAGGAATGGTTCATAAATGAAACATTTACAAATGTGACCCATGCCAAGAGCAGCATGGCTTCAATATAGAGAAAAGAATGACAGGTGGAAGCTTTATGGTTGGCATAAACTATAAAATACAATAAATGCATTATTATCATTACCCTGTAGGGAAGCAAATCATCAAGTACTATTGTCAAATTGTTTATCATCAGAACTTTCTGCAATAAAGTAAATGCAAAAGAAATGATAATGACATTTTAACACGTAGGCAAATGGAAAATATTTTATTCAATATGGGTTCCCCAAGTACAATTAAGCATAAGAAAGCAAATGTATGCGTTCATACGACATTGATCAGTTTTCTTAACTTACTGACTACCCAAGATATAGATTATGGCAAAGAAATCTATAATGTTCAGAAACTATTAATATTTTGATGACTAAGTGAAATAATCAGGTTCAAAATTCTATCCTCAGCTTTTGTGACTGAGATTAATACTTATCCTTCTGAAGAGGCATGATCATATTTTAGGAGACTGGTTCTTGTTAATCAGGCATACAGGAGACTCATTTATAAATGAGATTGATTTATTCACTGATGATTTAACTCCCCAGGGAATCTCCTTCCCTGCAGGTAAATACATTCAAAAGACCAAATTACAGATAAAGATTTCTTAGAGAGTACTAAATTACTAGAAAGGAGTGACCCTGTTTTACTTTTTAAAAATCCTCTAGATCTATTTCCACTTAATAAATGAATGACTGTATCTACCCATTTTAAAGCTGTTAAATTTGAACAGTGCTGAAGAAACACAGATAAATATTCTATTTATAGGAATTATTTTTTGAATATAGGTATTGCCAACTATAACACTAGTATTTCAGACACTATTTACAAAATATGTAATAGTTCCCATAGTTATTGCCTATCCTTTATTGGCTAAATTTTAGAAGGCCTAGTTTTAAATTTTTTTTTTTTTTTTTTTTTTTTTTTTTTTTTTTGAGATGGAGTCTTGCTCTCTTGCCCAGGGTGAAGTGCAGTGACGTGATCTCGGCTCACTGCAAGCTCTCCCTCCCGGGTTCATGCCATTCTCCGGCCTCAGCCTCCCGAGTAGCTGAGACTACAGGCGCCCGCCACCTCACCCAGCTAATTTTTTGTATTTTTTAGTAGAGACGGAGTTTCACCATGTTAGCCAGGATGGTCTCGATCTCCTGACGTGATCCACCCACCTCGGCCTCCCAAACTGCTGGGATTACAGGCGTGAGCCACCGCGCCCAGCCAAGTTTTAATTTTTTGGAAAGAAAAATAGTTCTATCTGTAGATTCACTTGATTTATAAACCAATATTTTTTCCCAAAGTTTCTTACATGTGAGTAAAATTCTGATTCTATAGATTGATTTTATTTTCAAATAAGGACAATGACATTTGCTGACCATGACTCATGATTTGGGGAAGAAGCTAAAATTTTAGGCATAGAGTCCAATATTAGTTGGCCAGGTTGCTTCTGCCATAAACTGCCTTTTTTTTTTTTTTTTTTTTTAAATTTATGAGACAGGGTCTCCTCTGTCACCCCGGCTGAAGTGCAGTGGCACGATTTCTGCTCACTGCAACCTCCACCTCCCCTGCTCAAGTGATTCTCCTGCCTCAGTTTCCCAAGTAGCTGGGAGTACAGATGTGCACCACCACGCTCGGCTCATTTTTGTACTTTTCTCTAGAGATGGGGTTTCCCCATGTTACACAGGCTAATTTTGAACTCCTAGGCTCAAGTGATCTTGAGCCACCTTGGCCTCGACCTTATGCAACCCTGGACTCCCAAAGTGCTGTGATTACAGGTGAGAGCCACCCAGGGCCAGCCTTAACTTGTCTTTAACAGAGGTAAATATACTGCAGTTCTAATTTTTACTGATGAAGAACAGTAAGAGTTGTATAGACTTACAACCACTGATTTATCAATGAAAATAGTTTCTGTGTAAATTATCTTAATATTTTTATTCTACTTCAGTTGTTCATATTTCATCATATTCCATAAAGCTGCCATATTTTGAAAAATGCAAAATTATATGTTCTTCAGGAATCTCTTCTGTATTTTCTCTGTTTTTTCACTTTTCAAAGAAAATTTATCAGTTTAGGGATTTCAACTATTATTTTAATGCTGTCAACCTCCAAAACAGTATCTCCAGCATAAATTTCCCTCTATGCTTCTGACACAATTCAGAGGCCTCTCAAATGTAACATGTTCACATCTGAACTCACTGTTTTCTCATTAAATAGGCACCACTTCCTGATTTCTCTGTTTCAGTAACTGTTACCCAGCATCTGCCCAAGTACACAAATTGTGAACCAATATCCTATCCATAACTCATCCCTCAATATTAACAACAAATCTATCAGTTTGCAAACTGGATGTTGTAAGCAGAATAATATGCCTGTCTCCCAGGTTGTCCATATCCTGATCCTAGGAACCTATGAATGTGTTCTTACATGGAAAAGGAAAATTAAGGTTGCAGATGAATTAAGGTTGCTAATCCGCTAAGGTTGCTAATCTCCCTCAAAATAGGGGGACATTTTATATTGTTTGTGTGGGCCCAATGTAATAACAAAGGTCCTTAAAGTAGAAGAGAAAGCCAGAGAACTAGAGGAAGATGTGACTCCAGAAAGGCAGAGATGCAATATTGCTGGCTCTGAAGAGAGAGGAAGGCAGCCAAGGAACGTGGGTGGTCTCCAGACATTAAAAAGGGCAAGAAAATGGATTATCTCCTAGAACCTACAGAATGGAATGCAGTCGCACTAACACCTTGATGTTAGCCTAGGGATATCCATGTCAGACCTCTAACCTACAAAACTGTGTAAATAAACATGTGTTATTTAAACCACTGAATATGTACTAATTTGTTACAGCAGTAATAGAGAACAAATACAGTAAGGTTTTAAAATCATCTTCAAATATATGGCTTTCTAACCCCTACCAATTCCATCTAACTCAACTGGGATCTCTTTATCTTGTTCCTTTCATTGAATTCAATGCGGCCTCAGTGGTCTATCTGAAATGAAAATTTGATTTCTCCATTTTCTGTTCAAAACTCATTTTCTCTTCAAATTTCTCCTTCTCATTTACAATACTCCTAAAATATTTGTTATGAATGTGTATTTATTTATTCCATACACACATACACACACACATATATTTATATATATTTATATATAATATATTTTTTATATATTATATACATTTATATATAAACAATCCACTAGGTTCTACGTATAAAGTTGGACCAAAATAAACATAGGCTCTGCCTTTGGGGTGATTACAATCTCCTGTGAAAAACAGAAAATAACACAAAGTATAAAATAAATATATAATTATATATTATGAGAGGTGCTATAAATCTAATTTAGATTTCAGGCCCACAGAAAAATCTCTTAATGAAGTCAAGAGATTGAGACCATCCTGACCAGCATGGTGAAATCTCATCTTTACTAAAAATACAAAAATTAGCTGGGCGTGGTGACATGCACCTGTAGTCCCAGCTACTCGGGAGGCTGAAGCAGGAGAATCGCTTGAACCCAGGAGGCAGAGGTTGCAGTGAGCTAAGATTAGGTCACTGCACTCCAGCCTGGGAGACACAGTGAGACCCCCATCTCAAAAAAAAAAAAAAAAAAAAAGTCATGATCAGAGTTGAAGTATTCTATGTATCTTTTTTTTTTTTAGATTCATGATGTAAATTATATAATAACGAATTGAAAATATACAAAATATCACAATTATGAGTAGGTGAGGAATTTATAATAACTAGATACACATAACTGAGAAAACACAAACAAAATACACAGAATACTTTAAGTAGCTGCAAAATATTGAGAAGAGTACATTGCAGAGGGAATAGCAAGTCCCTGTGATTTTATAAATCCAGTGTTCTAAAAACAATAAACAGTAAGATAAACTTCATGCTTTTGTATCATATTGTGTCAAAGGAAGTTACTAGAGTAGGGTCAAAGCACTGACAAAACCACGATAACAATCTTGAAATCCTGATCATAAAGGGAAGGAAAAAGAACAGAAAAAAATATTGATTAAAAGGAAATCATAATGATTCAGTTCAAACAATAAAAATACATTTTATTAATTTTAGAATTTAGATTAATGTATTCAGAAAAGTTTTCTTTATATATATGTATATATACCTACATACAACTAATCTGAAAGAATCCACTCAATACTATTTCAATTATTTTTTAAAAACTTATGAAAAAGAAGCACTATCTATTCAGAATAAAACAAATCAGATGGTGCTCTCAACACAGAAACACTCAATGCATTATGGCCACTGAGGTTGGAGAATGAGGGGGAAAAAAAAACATCAAATGGCATTTAAAAGCATTTAAAAAGAGCTATAGATGTGGCTATAACATCTTTGAAGTTAAATACAGGGATCCCACTGATTTGACACTTTCATCTTGAAGTGGCCAGAATGATACCTTCTACAGACCTCCTATTTGGTTGGGTTTTTATATAAATTCAATATTTCTGTAAAGTTTCTGTTCTATTAGACACCAGATATATTGAAACCTCAGAAAATTTTTTAAAAAATGTTGAAAAATCTTTACACCTATTATTGCTCTCAAGCTGTAAATATACATTTTGATAATATGCCTTTACGCTTTAGAGGAGCAAACTGAATATATGGAGGTATGCAAGCCTCTATAGGCCAAGACTGCACATTACTGCTGGCTGAAGAGTCCTCTCATTTCTGGAAGGAGAAGTCAAAATGACATGAACAAGACATAGGTTACTCTGACCATGGGGTAAGTAGTAATTATCTGGTATATACTCTATTGTAAGGACAATCATATCCTAGTCACATTATTTACAAAGAAATGGATGACATTATCTTTAAAAAGTTTGGGAGCCCAAAGAAAATGTATAAAGCAACTGTAAGAAAATCTTATTAGCTGAGTACTTCTGTCTAAGGTTCCAATCCCAGGTGAGGAAGCTGCTTATGTGAGAAACACCAACAGATGCAGTTATTATCTGCATCTGCATCTCCTCATCGCCTTTGTCAATCATCTGTTAAGTACTCTAAATCCAAGAACTGCAGGAGACACTCAAATAAATACGGAGTGAAGGGCAACAGGTTGAAGGGGAGCAAGCCATTTTTATACCAGGAAGTTATTTTTTTATAAGATACTTCACAAACTTAGTAAGATACTACACTATGTAAAATTCTGAAAACCAAGGTAACTGAGAACACTTAGCAAACTTATCTAAACTTATGGAGGAACTTTTGGAGACAATTTTGACCTTATCCTGTCCAGAAGATTAAACTTCACTTTTTTTTATTATTTTCTGAGACAGTCTCGCTTTTGTCACCCAGGCTGGAGTGCAATGGTGCCATCTTGGCTCACTGCAACCCCTGCCTCCTGGGCTCAAGTGATTCTCATGCCTCAGGCTCTGGGGTTTTGCCATGTTAGCCAGGGTAGTCTTGAACTCCTGGCCTTCAGTGATCCACCCAAGTCAGCCTCCCAAAGTGCTAGAAATATAGATATGAGCCACTGCACCTGGCCCAAACACCCTCTTGATGTAGCACTGGACTCACCTTGAGAAAAACTGGCATTTCCATTTTTTCTAGAAATTTAAATCTCCAGTTGCTCCAGATCAACTCCATAATATCACTCATTATACTGAAAATGGTCCTACCATATCACCATTAATAATGATGCAACTGAGCTAAAACATCTGGTCAATTCAAAAAACAAAACACAATTTACAAATATGTACTCGTATGTATCCATTAAGTCTATCGTTACCTACATTTCTCTTAAAGACGGTATTTCTCCAGTATTACCTGAATTCAACAACTACTCTGAGCATCTCTCATATGACCAACATGATGCTTCCGTGTCCCTACAGATCTTGGTTTTCATCCCTCAAGCGTTTTTTTCTCACCATTCCATCCCTCAAGTGCAGCGCTCCAGGCCGTACTAAATTTACTTCAAGTTATGAAAAACATCAGATTATTTGGGCCTTTTCTGTTTTTTTTTTTTTTTTTTTTTTTTTTTTTTTTTTTTTTTTTTTTTTTGAGACGGAGTCTTGGCTGGAGTGCAGTGGCCGGATCTCAGCTCACTGCAAGCTCCGCCTCCCGGGTTTACGCCATTCTCCTGCCTCAGCCTCCCGAGTAGCTGGGACTACAGGCGCCCGCCACCTCGCCCGGCTAGTTTTTGTTTTGTATTTTGTTTTAGTAGAAACGGGGTTTCACCGTGTTAGCCAGGATGGTCTCGATCTCCTGACCTCGCGATCCGCCCGTCTCGGCTTCCCAAAGTGCTGGGATTACAGGCTTGAGCCACCGCGCCCGGCCCTATTTGGGCCTTTTCATAAGCTAGTATCTTCTCCTCTCAATGATTACCTCCTCAGCCTCAGGCTCAGCTTAAATGGCAGTGCCTGTTAGATGCATCTTCTGATATCCTTTACCTAAAGGTGAGGAAGTGACAAGTTTCATGGGTCTCCTTAAACTAATGCACATTCCACCATCAAAAGGCATGCTGTTATTGTAACTATTGATTTACCTCCCAGAAAAAGACTGTTTCATAGGTTTAGGGAACTTAGTCACCTTGTTCACTAACTTTTTTCTAGAACCTAGCATAGTATCCTATCAGAAAGTTATTCTAAGAGTCCAGAGGAGAAATGATGGTAGCCTTGGCATAAAAAATTATACTAACTCACTCATGGAGGCCACAGCGAATTCTCATCTTCTAAATATATTTAACCTGTTTACGTCCAGTTTTGCTTCTAATTGGAAATTTTGCATACATCTGTTTATATTCCCTTTACATTTGTTTATTATTGGAGTTTATAGTCACTCAGATCCATACTTTCTGAATAATATAAAATAACTTTCTTTTAAAGATGAGGAATAGGGAACCCTGGAAAAATTAAGAAACATACTAAAGATCACTCAGGTAATTAGCATTATCACCAGATTAAAATCTGCTAAATTGTCCCCAGGCATACTGCCTTTCCCACCATGGCATAATAATTCCATGTTCTTAATTAGCACTCATGCTGGCAGGGGGAAACAAGATATAGAATATGTCTCCTCTAACTATATCACATAGTTGTTAAGGGCATATTTGATTATACTAAGTGATAATTATTTTTAAAATAGTTGAATTTTAATATTATTTTAATATATGTTTTGCATTTTCATTTGTTTTATTTATGTATATTTTTATTTAATTTTATTTTCTGTCACTTTTACTTACAAGAATCTCTGTGAGCTAGTTTTATCCCATCCTTCAATGAAATCTCAAATAGTGACATTAATTTTCCATGCCTTCTTAGTCATAAAATGTTCTCTTTCAAAAATTTAGACTATTTAGCTATAGAAAAAAAACAAAATTCTAAATTCATACAACTCAGCACTTCTTTTCTCCATTAAAACCTGAAAGCTTGCAGTGTGAAAGAAAATGTATTTAGATTCTGTTCATAATCTGTCACTCACCAAAGTCAAGCCAATGAGATGAGTGAACTGGAAAATGGTCAAAACTGACTCTCTCTTATGTGACCATCTTAAGAAAATTCTGCTGGAAAATTCCAGTTTTGTGCCTCTTCCAACTAGTTATTTTCAACTTCTTCCTCACTTCTTAGATCGCATCATGACAAAAGGAAGTCACTTGAACATTTGAGACAGTACTTTCTAAAGGCTTCTAGGACAGTTCCTTTCTTCATGGCCCACATCCAGGCAATGAAATATGTATCTCTGACCCCTAGGCACTAATTATGGGTGCAGCCTGGCTTCTGACTCTGCTTTCCTGTCTCAGGCCACCTATCCACAACTATCCACCTATCCACAAACTCTTACATCCTTATGCTCCTCAAATTACAGCAAACATGATTTAATCCTTGAATTCATCTCCTTCTCCACTCCAAAACACAGTTCCTTCCAATCTCCCCAAAATAAATTACTTACAATAGTTGAAACTGGACATTTCTAATGCTGGGAAGATAGGTTTTAAAAATCTTTTAATTATGAGCTGTACAGGAACGGTCTAGTGACTCACTTTAAAATTTGTAAGTACTGGTACCCATATATTGTTCTTGAGCTTGGAATTTCAGCTCAGTTTATGAATCTCATTCCAAAATCCTGTAGCGTAATATAATTATTTTAGCTGGCAATTGTTGAATGATTCCTGTATGTCAGGCACTCTGCTAAGCATGCTCTAAGTGCATTACCTCGTTTATTATTTATTTCTAATTTTTTCAACGGCCTTATTACAAATCCCACTTTAACAGTTGAGAAATCAAAGTCCTGAAGAGGTAAAGAACCTCCAGGCAGCTCAGCTAGTAAGACGCAGGACCATTTGAATTTAAGTCCAGCCAGCTGGGTCTTAAAGCCCAAGTACCTAACCACTATGCCTAAGGCCTCTATGATCTTGTGAATGACAAAGGAATAGGAAAGTTTAAGAACAAGGGAAGTAAGAGCAGCTTATAGGGCTAGAAGAGTGAAAGAAAGAAAAGCAATTTCTAATTTTTGACATTGGGAAGGGATCCTGCACTCTCCTGGTTTCCCACTGAAAGATTCTAACAAGCAACTATAAAAAATTAACACAGCAATACTTAAAAGTTAACATGATGTTATATGGAAGTTTTCCTGACACAAAGCCCCAAAATAATTATCTTCCTATTTATTTAGAATTCTAGAATAAAATACTGTAAAACTTGATTTTAAATTAAATTGATTGTATTAGAGTCCCATTTTACTGCTCACAGTGTGAAATGAATAAATACCAAGTCAGAATCATCCACATTTCTATTGATCAATAAAATATTTAAACAGGCCCCTTTAATGCTATTACCTTTGAGTTTTATAATATTTAAGACCTAATCAGCTCAACAGGACCAAAGTAATGGACAAATCTTATAACAAAAGGCTATAGACGTTTTTATTTGGCCAGTAACTTCGAAATTAAAGCCTGCTAGGAAGCTAAACTTCATGTCTTATTTACTTGAGCTTTGAAGGCTGCTCAAGAAGACAGCTCTAACTTTTGATAAGCATATATTTTCCCCTAGGAAATTTCCACTTTTTTCAAAAAAGCAGTTACTGTGTTAAGTTACGTAGACCAAAAAATCAAATTACAGCTATGACTGTAATTTTGTATGACTGTAATGACGGAACCTCAACATTTTCATATGTTTAAATGAGATTACAAACCTTAGAAAAATTTTTAAGAAATATAAGCATAAAGCTATTCAGATAACCTAAGAATAAGGAAAATGAGTAAATTCTACTCTGGAATGAAAAACATCTTATTTATTTTTTATGCATATAAACATGACACATGTACCCTGTCTCAAAGGATTCTAGAACACTCCTGATTTAGCATTTTATAGCATAATAAAGTATATAATCAAATTTTCAAATAAACTTTTAAAATATTAAGATTTATTATTTTTTTTAAATAGGCGGAGTCTCACTCTGTTACCCAAGCTGGGGTGCAGTGGTGAGAACTCAGCCCACTGTAACCTCCATCACCTGGGTTCAAGAAATTTTCCTGCTTCAGTCTCTCAAGGCACACCACCACACCCAGCTACTTTCCGTATTTTTAGTGTAGATGGGATTTCACCGTGGTGGTCTGGCTGTTCTCAAACTCCTGACCTCAAGTGATCCACCCGCCTCAGCCTCCCAAAATGCTGGGATAACAGCAAATGTTTTTATAACAATTGATTTGGTAACTATTAATTTTCACAAATCTTTATTTCAACATATTTTCTTGCATTTCCTTAGACTTGGACTTGACCAAATTTGTATTAAAGTAGAAATATTAAAAATAATTAAAAACTTAATCTAGGGTTGTTATCACATTTAGAACTTTAATATACATTGGTATAATTTCACTAAGTAAAACAAGCATATTAAAATTAATAGTAAAATCTAATTTGTAAGATAAATTTAATGAAATATATGTATAAATAAGACTGTCAACTTATACCCATACAAACAATAAACCATTTTGAAACTTTTTTTAATTTCAAGCCTATGTAGAATGAATGAACACATTTCCTACAGCTAACAGTACTGCAAGTGACTATTACTTGCTATGTCCAACAAAACTGTGAATGTTATAAAACATGTCCCAACAAATTTTTCCATCTTCTTAACATTGGCTTTTGGTACAATGACTAACAAGCTACTGGTAATGTGTACTGAATGAATGAACACGATCCTTTCTACTCTACCTACCCCTAAATTACTTGCCCAAATTGTAAGTGATCTGCAATAACTCTACTGCATACCTTTAGAGGGGAAACTGAATTTTGGCTTCCTATAAAATTGAACCGTTATGAAGTATGCAAAAATATATAAATATTTTTTCATACAATTTATTCCCCATTTAGCAAAAATAACTTCTTGCATAATTCTCTTCTTAAAGATTACAACCCTAGAATCTCAAGAATCTTTTTAAATATTGCATTTCATGAATTATAATTCATATCTATACACCTGTTTATTTAAGCATAGCATGTCCTATCAGTTCTATAATAATACATTTTCTTTCTTCTTAAGAAAAACATTATTTTGACAACAGCAATGAAGAAACGTTAAAATATGGCGTGCATGTAGGGGATTCCTTAGAGTTCACTTTGGATCATCCTGCCATTTTGGAATAGTAAAAAAACAACGAATCTGTCAGTCTATGTTTTGATAAATATCCAAAATTATTTAACAATTATTGTATCTTCCTTCAGGAGCAAGGCTGAGAAATGTAAGAAATTACTAACTACTTAAGGTTAATTAATAATCATTTTGGTTAAAATTTTACCAAGAATCATATATAATATTTTATTAACGGGACTTAGTTATAATTACATTTTTTATTTTTATATGATAGCAAATGCTGTTTTCTTATTAAATATAATCGAAGCAAAAATAAATAGACTTTCACTCTACTGGATTTAGAAGAAAAATGAGAAATAAACCAGGTTTCTAAAAGATATCAGTTAGCATTTTCTGATGGAAAGGCACCAAGGCTGGGGTCCACCCTAATAGAGCTCAACCAGCATCCAGAAAGACATACTGTTACAATTGCTACCATAAAGATGAGAAGTAAAACCCAATATACTCCCACTGACACCTTGATAACTAAAAGTCAAACAACCAAACATGAGACTCCAGCAGCAGTCTGGACATGGTCTAAGAAAAGTTATCAAGATTATTTTCCTTTCCAGCTACAGTAATGGTAAGGAACAACAAATATCTCTCAAGACAAGATAGGGTAAAGAGTGACTGGGCTACTCCCATAGTTTCTTTCTTAGGAAACTATGAGTTTCCAGTAAATAGTAAATACACCCAGTAAATAGTCCTCTCTTAGTTCTTTTTTGTTTTTCTTTTTTTCACTGAACCAAGTGGGAAGTCTACATGGATTACTTAATTGGAATTTTTCAAGCTATTAAAAAAGCTATTGCGCATCTATTCCACATATCAAATATACAAAATTACTTAACGATTTAATTCTATCTTATTTTTCCAAGTATGTTTGGCATATTATAACAATTAGAATAGAGAGTCTCCATTATTTTCACAAGCACATGAATTTTCAAATGTAACATAAAGATTACCTTCTTTAGTGTCATTTGGGATATCTGTTAAGAAAGCATATTCATTAGACTCACCTCAATCCAACTGGGTCAGAATCTTACATGGTGGAGACACGTAATCTGCATGTTTCATACATTTTATCTTATTTATCTATTTATTTATAAACAAGCTTCTCAGGAAATTTATTATGCATTATGTGATGAATTCTTAATTTACTACATTTTGAGAATCACTGCTATGGGACAGTGGCTTTCAATCTTCCTGGCTACTCACAATCAAAATACAGTTTACATTACCGACAAGCATATACAGAAAAGAAGCAAATTTCACAAAATATTTGCCTCTGATGTAATTTTATATTTTCTATTCCCTCATTTTATTTTTGTGTTTATCTTATTCAGTAACCCATTGGCTCACAACAGGCATATTGAAAAATACTGTTTAACAGATGTAAGCATTGTGATTTTGCATTCTTCAAGTATTCATAAATCTATAACTTTCTATCTCTATAACTCTATCCTAAAATATGAGGGGATTCATCATATTCTAAATATGGGTGGATTCATCCCCCATATTTCAAATAGATGTTCTAATATCGTCACTGCTCATGACAAGATTAGCTACCATTCCTAGATTTCACAATATATCCCGGACTTATAATTGCAAAGTTGAGCCAGTTCTGAATCAGGGGAGCAGATGCTCCACAATTCAATGAATCCAGTGGAATCTTACCCTTCATATCCACAAATTCCTTCAAGGATATATAGAAGCATGCCAGGTTCCCCTCTTTCAGTAATTCAAATCAAGAAAAACCTGATAAAAATGATGATATAATTAACACATCAGTTTTCCTAGCAAGTAAAGATTTAAAATATATCACTTAAATTCATTGATGGGTGTCAGAAAGTTAAGACAGGCAGAACAAACAAGGAACTAAGACAAAACCAACCAACCAACCAAAAAACCTCAGTAATCCGTGGAGAGCAATTACCAAAACATGGAGACCAACATCAGCAGCGAGGCATCATCAAAGTTACTGATGTGAGGACTTTATTGCATTTCTAGCTGGATAGGATAGTAAGTCTTTGTATGACAGCATATGAGCCACACTGCTGAATAAAAGTTAATTGGGCACAGCATGAGACTAACCCCAGCACAACTGCTCACCAAATTAATAAGTCTCCTTTAAGCCTCCACCTTGAATTCTAACAGACTGATTGTACTTGAAGAAATGCAACTTACATTTTTTACATGCTGCCACTTAATTATAGTAACTAAAGAGAAGAAATCCATTAAACTCTGGAAATTAATTTTCTTCTTTGATCATAAAAGCTACTTTCCTAAAGTTATTCTTTCCTCATTTAAAAAAAGAACTCATTAATCAAAAAATATTTATCTTTGGACTAATATGTATGTACTGGGAAGACAGTAATGAACATGACAAATAAATACATTCTCATGGGATGTACAGGATATCTTATTTTTGTTTCTTTTATCTATACATGTTCAAACTTGGTCTAAATAATTTTACAATTTATATATAATTTAATCATTTGTTCTCACAAAGACTACATGAATTGAGGATCAGCTTCTTTTAGAATGCAATTATGCCTGCTGGGATCATCCTGGTTGACTTTTTATTTCAGCTGTATTTCCTTTCTTGACATCTGTCTTGATCACACACTTTCTACCTCTTCCCTCCTAGTACTATCAAATAGTTTTCTCTTATTCTTTCAAAAGTCAAGCTCGGTTGGAATTATCATCATGTATACCCAACCATTTATTACAGACAGTATTCATTCAAGATGTTCTGGCACAATTATATTTCATCATAATTTCACTGTTTTCTGATAAAAATCATGCTACACATCTATACCACCTCATCATAACTCAGATATTCCATATTTACCCTCTTATCATATTTAACATCTCTATAAGGTAAACCAGATACAGCAAGACCTTTATTTTTGAGAGGAAGAAGCAGTTAAAGAGTATAATTATTAGAGAAAGTAACATATGTCCAGAGGCTATTTTCATTTTAAATGTGACTAACTTAGAAGGGTAAAGAAATAATGCATGACATACATTTTTGTATTTTGTCACAGTCAGTCAGGGTAGGTTTAACTCATAGCACACAGGGAAAACCACAATCACTGAAATTTGAGGTATACAATAACTTCAATAGAGCAGGTAGGTGACTGAGGTTCAAGTTTATAGACAGACACATAGTTTGAGGAAATCACTAGGATTTGTTCTTAGCAAAATGACAAAGACACTTAAAGATTAGAATGAACAGGTAAGATTAACCTAACACCAGAACTACAGGTGAGCTGATACTCCTTGTGGCAGTTTTAAAGTATACACCCCAGGATCTTTTCTACTAAGTAAACCTACTCCTCTCCTCCAGCCTAGATGGGAACTGTATCAAGACAAGGGACTCAAATGGGCCTAGATTCAAAGAAAGAAAGATTTAGTGGGAAATAATTGTATGGTACCAATATACTTCGTACATTTTACATAAATATAAATATATTCAAATAAAGCATATCTACTGAGTAATACTGGTTTTTTCAAATAATAAAAAGTACAAGTTAGAGAAGGGGATAGTTTTAAAAAAGTGTATTTCTTATTATTGTTAAGTATTGTCTTTGTTAAAGCATACTTTTCTTTAAGGCGTCATATAAACAAAGGCTGTTCCATGATATAGTCACAGTGATAATCCATATACCCTCAAGTTAGCTCATTTTTGGCTGGCTGCCAATTCAAGTGATAATTGTACTTACAGCATTCCTTGCTCCTTGCTCCAACACGATCCTTTTATTTCATATATCTGCAGCCAGATTTCTCTTGCTAGGAAAAAGAATTCTGCAGGCTCACATCCAACTTCATTACTACTATTGCCACCTGATCACTGCCACCTCACTGACAGAATGCCCTCACAAAATTGACAAACAGGCTCTTCGTAACTAACCTAAGCTAAATATTACTTCCTTGAAGAAAAGGTTCTATAAATGTTCTAAATCTATAATTGAAGAGTCCTATTTAAATAAACATGTATTTAAAACAACATATATCATACAGATACTCCATACTCCCTCAACTATCAAGTCCCAAAATAATTTCATTAATTTTCATTTCTAGCTAAAAACCAATCCCTGAGTCCTTCCTCTTACAAGATTAAAACAAAACAAACACACGCCTCTTTGTTTAATAAACAGTAACAGCTTGATCAAATATATTCTATCCAAGTCAACCTCTTCACACTGTATTTTTATTAACAAATATATAAGTAAAGGAAAATAACCCCACATACAAATATCTTTACTTCGACAAGCTGAAAACAAGAGATGACGTTTTCAACTTGCAGAAAGGAAATCCTACACATAGACACAGATGCTTATTATTAGAAATTAAGTATGAATTCTGCTATGAAGAAATAAAATTATCTTTTTTTTTAAATTGTGGTTATCATAGAGTACCACTTTAAATTTTCTGACTGTACCAAATTTTAAACTGAGTTGAAAACTGCAGCTTGGAGAGAAGCTGGCATAGATATTTAAAAATATACATCAAGAGTAAACAGCCATCACATGCAAACCAAAATACCCTCTATCCAAGGTGTTAATAGATTTTAGAGCTGTAACATTCTGATTTGGACAAAGTGATGCTGCTGATTTTATTTTTCTGGGAGAATTTTTCCTGCTTATACAGGAAATGGATAGAGCAGGAAGGTAGATCTTGAATAAAATTAAAGAGTTCTTAAAGGGAGAAATTAAAACCAGTTAAAGTGTAATTAACCCTTAAAGGTATTAATACAAAGATTAGAGTTAAAATGTAATGCTAAAGAAATAATTAGAGGTTACGGAGGGAAGTGATACTTTGCAGGAACTTAACCTCTCCGATATAACCTGGAAAGGAACATCACTTTGTATTTTTTTCTCTCATCACAGAATACAGCTCTAACCCTTGCCCTCCCACACCAATTAGAGAATTTAAAAGACAGGAAAAGGGCAGTTAACAGCTATCCTTGTTTAGTAGGCACAATCTTGATTCTTTTAAGTATAAACCTTATTAATTCATGCTGAGGGCTGGGATGAGATTTTCCATGTTATTGTATGAGATAGAAAGCATTTCTAGTTCTGTCATGATTTGACCAAGATTTTCAGAGACGACATTTTCATGCCGGTGAACTCAGACCTAGAGTACTGCTCTTGCCTGAATCAGATCTTCCTAAAAGGAAGAAATCTCAAGATGGATGGGAGGCTGCCTCTCACCAGAGGATCTGAAGAAGGGCAGAGCTTCTTGGCAGCTACAATACAGGTACATGATATAAGAATACTCAATACAATGTTCCATCCGGGGACTTTTAATCTGGAGTGAATGATGGTAAGAAGAATAGACAGAATTAATTTCAACAATGGTGGCAAGAGCAGCAGCTTTACTGTTTTCATGGCAGTGCTGCCAGAATCTGATACTAAACCTCCCTCAAAATAAATGCAAATTAATACACTGTGATGCTTAAATCACTTTTATTCAACATTTTAGAAAGATAAAAATTTTTATGTACACTTTTGTGAAATATATAAAAATAGGCTAGGTATGTTATAGAAAAAAAAAATGACAAAAATTCAACAGGCTTAAAACAACAGATCTTAATTTCTCTCCCAAACTACATCTCCATTATGGGCTGACAAGTAGTGACTCAGAAACCAAAACTCAGTGAGGAGCCACCAATCTGACTGCTGCTGGTCATCATGGAAGAGAGAAAGCGAGCCTTTAGAGAGGGCCACACTGGCACTTAGTGTAACACACCCACCTCTTCTAATCTACACTCATTGGACAGACTAGTCGCATGGCCTTTCCCCACCACAAAGCCAGCTAGAAAACTTGATCTTAACAGGTGTTTAGAAATCAAAAGATGGAAATATCATACAAATTGTGAAAGGAAAATTAATCTTGGGGCCCCAACACCACTAAGCTAAAGGGAGAAGTGAAGCGGGAAACTGCTCAGGGCAAACCTGCCTCCCATTCTGTTCAAAGTCACTCCTCTGCTCACTGAGATAAATGCATATCTGATTGCCTCATTGGGAAAGGCTAATCAGAAACTCAAAAGAATGCAACTATTTGTCTCTTTCTACCTATTACCTGGAAGCCCTCTCTCCACTTCAAGTTGTCCAGCCTTCACCTCCAGTTGTCCCACCTTTCTGGACTGAGTCAATGTACATCTTACACATGTTGATTGATGTCTCATATCTCCTTAAAATGTATAAAAAACCAAACGTGCACCTACTACCTTGAGCACACGTCATCAGGACCTCCTGAGACTGTGTCACGGGCACATGTCCTCAACCTTGGCAAAATTAACTGAGACCTGTCTCAGATTTTGGGGGTTCACAAAACAATATTAATTACTACCATAATTTTTGTTTTTACTTTTAAAGCTCTGGTGGGTTCCCTTGAAACTTTAAAACAAAAATGAATTGATTTTTTTATTTCAGTTTTGTCAACTCCATTGCCACAGTAAAGCCAAAGGAAGTACATCTCCATCTTTTTCCTCTAAGCAGTCACTCTAATGACTCAACTGTACTAAATTCAAATTTCTGTCTCACCTCAAGACATTGGCCAGTAATCAGTACCTTCTTTGGTTTGAATTGGCAGTGTTCCTGCCCACTCCAGAACTGTACCTTCACCCAGCATGTCAGCTCTGAGTTAGGTAGAGAAATCACACTGACATCCTATACATAAGCAGTGGTCAGACAGCAAGTAATTCATCTCCTCATCTTTTGCTCAGATCTCTAAAACTGCTGCTATCACTCTTGCTCACGACAGTGGGCCCAAGGTCCAGAATAACGCAGGCATTTTAAACTTCCTGTGAGAGTGGTCTGGACTACTGACAGACTTGCTGAGTCAATAAAGATGAAAACAACAGCACCTGTGTGAAATCTCTCTTGACTTCACAGAAATCAAGAGTCAAGAGAAAAATAAATAATTCTGAATAAATCAAGAGTACAGATAAATAATAGATATCCCAAACTCACCCCCAAGAGGTGTGTATATTTTGCCAAAAGAAGGCAGAATGAGTTAGGTATCTGGTTACCAGAAGGGCAAACTGAGAAAATCATTATTGTTCCTCACAAAATCTCCAATTTTCAGGTACATGGTACAACCGCACTTCTTGTATCCTGGTGACTGGGACCAGAAATATGATTAGCTGTAACCAATGAGTTGTGAGCTAAGTGTCACTCATTACCTGTGAACTGGAGCACTTATCGGCCAGCACAGGATCCTCTGAAACCCATTGACTCTTTCAATAGTCATTGGCACTACTCTAGTCTAAACTGCAATAATTTCTTCCCTGAAAAATAACAACAGTGTTCTAAATGATCTCCCATGACCAATTCCTGCCCTCTCTAACCACTGTTCATCCTGGGGCCAGAATTATTACTTTTTTAACTGGATTACTTAATCATACCTACCCTAAAACACACTAATAATATAATAGCTTTACTGCTGTGCTAACAAAGGCCTAGTAAGTGCCTATAACATCAACAACCTGCCCAACAATTAGGATCAAACTACTAAATTTTAAGAAAGCTTATAAGGTTTCTCAGAAATCTTTTTTCACATTCCTAGTCTATCATAACTATTTTTTAACTGACACCTCTGGCTCTAGTCTCCATAACATTCCTCATTTCTAGGGTAAGCTGTTGCAGGAAGTGAGGGACCCCGAATGGAGGGACCGGCTGAAGCCGCAGCAGAGGGACATAAATTGTGAAGACTTCATGGACATTTATTAGTTCCCCAAATTAATACTTTTATAATTTCTTTTGCCTGTCTTTACTGCAATCTCTGAACATAAATTGTGAAGATTTCGTTGACAGATATCACTTCCCCAATCAATATCCTTGTGATTTCCTATGCCCGTCTTTACTTTAATCTCTTAATCCCACCATCTTCTTCATAAACTGAAGAGGAAGAATGTCGCCCCAGGACCCTGTGATTGTGTCAATTGCACAAATTGTTTCTAGAGCATGTGTGTTTGAACAATATGAAATCTGGGCATCTTAAAAAAAGAACAGGATAACAGCGATGTTCAGGGAACAAGAGAGGTAACTCTGAACTGGCCTCAGGTGAGCCCAAATATTTCTCCTCTTTCAAAAGCAAACAGGAGAACTATCGCTGCATTCTTTTTCTCAGCAAGGACATCCCTGAGAAAGAGAATGCGCCCTGAAGGTAGGCTTATAGATGGCCCCTTTAAGGTGTGTCACCTTTTATGGTCGAAGCCGAAGGGATGAAATAAGCTTCGGTCTCCTATAGCGCTCCCAGGCTTATTAGGAGGAGGAAATTCCCGCCTAATAAATTTTGGTCAGACAGGATGTCTGCCCTCAAACCCTGTTCCCTGATAAGATGTTATCAATGACAATGGGTGCCCAAAACTTCATTAGCAATTTTAATTGGTCCTATGATCTCACCCTGCCCCCATTTGCTTTGTGATATTTTATTACCTTGTGAAGTATGTGATCTCTGTGACCCACACCCTATTCGTGCACTCTCTCCCCTTTTAAAAATCGCTAATAAAAACTTACTGGTTTTACGGTTCGGGGAACATCATGGATCCTGCTGACATGTGATGTCTCCCCCAGACACCCAGCTTTAAATTTCTCTCTTTTGTGCTATTTATTTTTCAAACCAGCCGAGACACTTAGGAATAGAAAAGAACCCATGTTAAACATCAGGAGTGGGTTCTCCTGATAGTAAGCATTCTAAAATATTAATTCTTATTAGTATGATTTCTCATTTCTTAATACCTATTAATGGGTTGTAATCAACTACAATAATAGTCCCCAGCTAAAGTCTTCTAAAACCCTTAGGTATTTAGGGCAGTGGTCCTCAGACTTTTCGGCACCAGGGACCAGTTTCATGAAAGACAGTTTTCCCATGGATGACAGGTGTGGGGCTGGAAGCAGGGGGATGGTTTCAGGATGAAACTGTTCCACCTCAGATCATCAGGCATCAGCTGGATTCTCATACAGAGGGCACAACCTAGATCCCTCACATGTGTAGTTCACAATAGGGTTCATGCTCCTTGCTTGGACGAAAGGAGGCAAGATGGTGCACTTCCGGGTTCTTCTTCACCAACTTTTCCCACGTGCGTGAAAATGCAGCCGGTGCCCGGGAAGGTGCAGACCAACTAGGCATGCGCCAGGTGATGTCAATCCGAAGAGACCAAGATGTACCTGGTCGCACCTGCGGAACGCCCCCCGACACGCCCGTGCCCCGCCTATTGCCCTCCCACTCCTAGAAAAGCCGCTCCGGACAAACGCCACGCATGGACTTCCCAGCTTCCCCACTGCGGTGGGGACTGTTGGAACTCCGTCCGAGAGCTCCACGGGTGACTCTGTTGGCCTCATTTGCCGGAGGCCAACAGACCTCTCCCTACCCACCTTCTTTTCCTGAAGCTAGGTGACCAAAATAAACTTTCAGTTTTGCTCCTACCCTTGCCTAGTCGCTGGTTCTTTTGTGCCCGCTCTGGTGGTCTTAGAAAAACAAATCACTCCTATGAGAATCTAATGTCACCACTGATCTAACGGGAGGCAGAGTTTAGGCAGTAATGCTTGTTCGCCCAATGCTCACCTCCTGCTATGCAGCCTGGTTCCTAAAAAGCCATAAACTAGTACCGGTCCACAGCCCAGGGGGCTGGAGAGCCCTGCTCTAGGGGATACTAAGTTTAAATGTACAAATAAAAACTTTTAACTCTGGATTTCCAATTTATAGTTTTTTTTTGTTTGTTTTTTGTTTTGAGACGGAGTCTCGCTCTGTCGCCCAGGCTGGAGTGCAGTGGCCGGATCTCAGCTCACTGCAAGCTCCGCCTCCCGGGTTTACGCCATTCTCCTGCCTCAGCCTTCCTAGTAGCTGGGCCTACGGGCGCCCGCCACCTCGCCCGGCTAGTTTTTTGTATTTTTTAGTAGAGACGGGGTTTCACCGTGTTAGCCAGGATGGTCTCGATCTCCTGACCTCGTGATCCGCCCGTCTCGGCCTCCCAAAGTGCTGGGATTACAGGCTTGAGCCAATTTATAGTTTTTAAAGCACTACATAAAAACTCAAACAGTTTTGCTTTAAAATGGAAGCCATAAAGATACAGACTAATACAGACTAATGTCGGTGTAGATGAAGTGAACAACCAGCCTCTTTCTCAGCTGGGAACCACTTGCTAGGTAAAATTGTTCATTCTAAGTCACATAGTATTAAAAATCTACCCAGAAATGACCACTAGTTAAAGTGAAAAGCAAGAAAAATACTGATGTAGAGCTATAATAAAAATATAAAATATAGTAAACATTATATTTATTGGGGGAGGGGCTTTCCACATACAAAATGCACCATTCACATATAACTACCTGAAACTGCAGTGTGACCTCTTCTTTATTTCATTATTTAGAACTAGGATATAACTACTATATAAATGAACCACTAAGTATTTCAGTGCAAATTTGTTAATTTCAAATATCGAAATACTAAGAAGTTTTATGCCATATTAAGCAGATGCTTTTTAATTGATATATTGAAATACACATTTGAATTACAGAAAATCATAATTATTCTGGTTACTATTAAAAAGTCAAACAACAACAGATGCTGTCGATGTTGTGGAGAACAAGAAACACTTTTACACTGTTGGTGGGAACGTAAATCAGTTCAACCATTCTAGAAGACAATGTGGTGATTCCTCTAATACCCACAGGCAGAAATACTATTCAACCCAGCAACCCCATTACTGGGTAAATGCCCAAAGGAATATAAATCATTCTATTATAAACACAGATGCATGCATATGTTCACTGCAGCACTATTCACAATAGCAAAGACCTAAATGATCATCAATGATAGACTGGACAAAGAAAATATAGTACATATACACCATGGAATACTATGCAGCCATAAAAAGGGAGGAGATTAATGTTGTTTGCATGGCCAAGAATAGAGCAGGAAGTCATTATACTCAGCAAACTAACACATGAAAAGAAAATCAAACACTGCATGTTCTCACTTATAAGTGGGAATTGAATGATGTGAACAAATGTAAACATTGTGGGGGGCGCAGAACAACACACACGGGGGCCTGTGGGAGGGCCATAGGTGGAAGGAGGTAAAGGATCAGGAAGAATGAGCTAATGGATGCTGGGCTTAACACCTGGGTGATGCGATGGTCTGTGCAGCAAAGCACCATGGCACATGTTTACCTATGTAACAAACCTGCAAATCCTGCATATGTACGCTTGAACTTAAAGTAAAATTTGGAAATGAAAATAAAAAACTCCAAGATACATTAAGTAAAAAAAAAACCTGGAAAAGAAAAATTATAATTATTTAATTTGAAAGTATGCATTAATTCTCAAATAGAAAGATGAAATACTGCCTTACATTTTACTTTTAAATTAATTTTGTTATACTTAATAATATAATCAAAATGCCTCTGCCCAAAGTTGTCAAATTACACCAGAAATGATTAAATGAACTATTATTTAAAGGTATTAAAGATATTATAGTGAAAATGGCCCAAAAGTAAGATATTATTGAAACATGTTGACCTGAGAAACAGTTTCAGATTGCCTCATTTTTCAATTGCTCCCATCTCCAGTCTGTCCTGGCCCTCTAAATGACATCTATACCAAATTAGTTGCATTTTCTCAGACACACAAAATTCCTTCCTTGTCTTTGAATGATCTCTTCCATGTTTTAAAAATGCCCTTTACTGCTGATTCTCCCTCATCATAAACAATGTCGTTCAATACTCTGAACAAACATTATGTCCTGTGAGAAGCCTTTGTTGACTTCTCTATGCAGAGTAAGTCACACGACACTTCCTCATCCCCCAGGAAATCCTGTGCACATTATTACCAGATGGCAATTGCCACACAGAATTATGATAACTAGTTTATATATTTCTGTACTCTGTGCTCGTGACATCTAAGCTTTTTAGTTACAGAACCTATGTCCATCTGTTTCTAGGATATAACTTGAGAATGCAAGACACACTTGTATTTGCTATCCAATAGCCAATATGAAAAGTTACCTCCACCTCCTGACCTCTGTATCAAGGAATTCCTCTTGGCCTCCCTATCTTATCACTCAGTCTAGATACCCTCACATAGTGGCTTTTTCTTTTTACGTTCTCATCCTATCTGAGTGTTGTTGGGTAAGTTACTTAATCTCTGTGTGTCTCACTTTGCTCATTTATAAAAATGGGAATAATAATGGTATCTACCTCCTAAGGGTGAAAGGAAGATTAAGTGTGTTTATCTATGCAGAATGGTAGATATACTTTCCCCTTTTTGCCCTATTTCAATCTAATAACCCAAGACAAGACTATTTATGTCGGCACACTGTCAAACGCTGCCGCAGGGCTGAAGTGTGCACAGGCACAATCATGGTGACACTTGAATACAATTGGCTTGTCTGCCCTTCCTTTTACTGTTCTCTTCTTTTTGACTCAAAAGGGAGGTAGAATGGCTCATCTGTTTAATGCTAACATGAATCACAGTTTCTGGAATTCAATTAATGTTTGTTCAGTAAATGTGGAATGAATGATTAAACGACTTGATCGGCAGTGTTTAAAGATGTCAGCATTGCTGTAAAGCAGTATGTGAAAGAATACAATAGTCGAACACTTCACAATTTTCAAAACGTTTTGACAAACAATATACCATTGCTACAACAACCCTGTAACATAAAACCTTCAAGGATTATCAGCATTTTACCAAGGAGGAGACTGTGATGGAAAGAGATTAAAATATTTGCCCAAGGCCACAAGAAGACCAGTGTTAGCTAGTCAACCTAGTTAATCTGTCTGGTGCCAACCTAGGAAAAAGGTTATTATTTTTTAAAGCTTCTCCATACGTTTCCCCATGATAGCAATAAATTAGCAAACTTCAGGTTAAGTATTAATGGCCTAAATGATTTTGCCTGATAGTTACTCATGCACTAGTATGATGCCAAGAAAAGTGATTTCATAATTTGAGGGAGAAAAGAAAATACCGTTTATGAAAAAATTCACAGAGATGAAAGATACTTGTCAAGTGCTGCATACCTCATGAAGTGGCAAAGTATTGTCTCTAGATTATATTTCAGTGTTTCTTCCTACATAAACCAAACAGAACCTAAGATGAATTTTATACGAGTAATATGAAAAATAATCATCATCAATGCTTACTTCCCGTTAATACTGTGAAATTCTTGGCAATATTTTTGTATAATTTTTCTTGCCAAAGTTTACTATGCATCTCCATTTAGAAATGACAAGATTTATTCCACCACATTTGTTAAGGAAATAACCAATACATATGTGGGTCTACTACATGCTTAATAGTTAAGAGTCTTCACAAGAGAAAGAAGAAAGGTATTCAAAATTAATTGCAAGTCTTGTTTACAGAGATAAATCTGGGTGGGACCCAAATATGGGTGTTTTTTCCAAAAATCCCCATAATGATTTTGATATGCAGCCAGGGTTAAGAACTTTTGGCTTCTCAATAAAGCACAAACCACTTAGCATAGCATTCAAGGCTCTTGCTATCCTCAACAATGTGCATGTATTTTCCTTCATTGTTTGCCTCATTCCCCCTCACAGTCTTTATCTATTCCCAGCTATTTGCCAGTCACCTCTCTCCCTGCCCCATATGTATTTTCCAACCCCTTGAACTTGATACTCCCTCTGCCTGGAATGATTTGTAAGTACTAATTATCTGATGAGCACCCACCCATGTTTCAACTTGTATTTCAAGCTTCACTTCCTATACAAAGTCTTTCTCGAAATTTGAAAGCAGGTATGACCATCACTTCCTCTGAAGCTTTGATAAGCCATTCATACTTTCATCACCACACCTATAACACTTGTTTCTACACATTCGACTGTCTCTTTGTATTAAATATTAAATTCACAGAAGACTAAGACTAAATTTACTCATATTTGTATCTCCAATACAGGGCCAATAGTTACATATTTAATAATTGCTGGTTGTGTTCGTGAATTCCAAAGGTAGGGATCTAGTTTAATTTCCAGATCTACAACTTACTATCTTTAGACCTTGAGCAAATTAGTCAAACGCAGTATGTCTTAGTTTTTTAAGTGCTGTTGACGTAAAATAACATGAACTATTTCTTAGTTCAGATGTGATGACTGAATGAAGACTAAATTGCTTAAAATATGGTAATAACTTAAGGTTGGCTATTACACCATTATTATTACAATTGTTGTGTGGCTGGACACCTGCTCATAAATTCCATCTATAAATCTTCAAAACAAAAATAGTGTCTTTTTTGCCATTTGATAGATAATTAGAGGAAAGCCAAGATATTAAGCCATTTTCCAATAAATTCATTGTTAATAAGGCACAGAACTGAGACTCAGTTTCAGGCCTATATGATTATGCAGCTTTGAATAGAGTAAAAAATTAAAGAAATATAGGCAGATACAAATCAAGTACCTTACAGACCAAACTTTAACAGTAAGCTATCTCTGCTTTATAAATCACCATCTCCTCTTTTGAATCCAAGAAAACTCCCCTAACTCATTTTTAATCACTTCTTAGAGTTGGAAGGAAAAAAAAAACACAACAGGGTTTCCAGGATTTTCTCTCTCCACCCTTAGAAATTCAGAGCAACTCCAATGTCTTGAGCTTTTCATTACTGCTAATATTTCAGAGTTGTGGTATCAACACACCTTCAAAATACTTCCTACTTACTTCTAATTCTTCTTTCGCATTGTGCCTTTTATTCCATTCTTTTTTTTTTTTTTTTTTTTTTTACATGAAAACCTAGGTTACACATGACTTTTCCTTTATTCTCTAGCTACTTATTTTAGTGAGAAAAGGCATGGGCAGAACATGCAGATTCTCCATTATGGTCACTATGTAATGAGAATCATATTTTTTTCATTTTTTTTTTTCTGTTTAATGCACTGGTACTCAAAGCCTGCGTTTATGCAAACATTACATACTCTGCAAACTGAGGTATATGTAAATGGTCATCATCCACACAGAAGCTGCCAAAATCTTCCTTATGGTTTTCTTTTTGTCTTCTTCCAGAAATTTATCAAGGGAGATGCTTTTCTTTGACATTTAAATCAACTCAGATTAATTTATACAAATGTATAATTGATACTTAAAATATTAGATTATTTTTCCAAGAATATTTAGTCATAGTTATTACTGTTTCTTTTGTTGCGGTCAGTTAACTTTGGGAAATTTTTTTTTTAATTTTATTATAGGTACATAATACTTGTATGTATTTATGAATTAGAATAAATAAGATCTAGTATTTTGTAGCACAATAGGATGACTATAGTTAACAATAACTTATTGTGTATTTTAAAATAACTAACAGTGGAAATGCAATGTTCTTAATGCAACAAAATGATAAATGCAGTTAGTTCTGAAGGAAAGCAGCTACCTTAGGCTCCTTTTTCACACAACAC
The DNA here is from genome assembly GCF_007565055.1 of Rhinopithecus roxellana. Taxonomy (NCBI): domain Eukaryota; kingdom Metazoa; phylum Chordata; class Mammalia; order Primates; family Cercopithecidae; genus Rhinopithecus; species Rhinopithecus roxellana. The sequence continues at coordinate 17,473,918 of NC_044549.1, read as the reverse complement.
TCTTACAATGAGGCACTTCAAGCTTCAGGAAAATGTTATTAGCTCTCTCACTCTGGTTTAGCTTTCTTCAGCCAGATCTCTTTTATATTCTAAGAGATGATATATTCACTCCATCTCTTATCATTACACAGACACTATAGTTTACTCCTTAAGAATGCAAGCTTTGGAGCCATAATGCCTAGGTACAAATCCTTACTCTGTAAACTAGTTTGCTAGAGCTGCTATGGAAAAGTACCACAAACTGGGTGGCACAGAACACAGACTTTTATTGTCTTACAGTTCTAAAGGTAAGAAGTCTGAGGTTGAGGTTTCACAGAGTTGGTTTCTTCTGAAGGCTATGAGGGAGAATCTATTCCATGCCTTTTTCCTAGTTTTTTGGGGGCTTTCTGGCAATTTGTGTATTCCTTAGCTTGTAAATGCATAACACCAATACCTGTCTTCATTTTCACAGGTCATTCCACTTGCGTACATGTCTGTGAACAAATTTCCCCCTTTATAAAGACACCAGTCATACTAGCTTAGGGGTCCACCCTAAAACAGTATGACCACATCTTAACTATTTACATCTGCAATAACACTATTTACAAAGAAGGTCACATTCTAAGGTACTAGGAGTTAGGAATTCAACATATGAATTTTGATAGGACATAATTCAATGCAGAAGATATTGTAACTAACAATCTTTAACACTGGGCCAAGTTACTTATTCTGTGTTCCAATTTTCACACCTATAAAATGAATATAATAATATTACTTGAAAGGGTTGTTGTGAGGATTACATAAATATACTAAACTACTTGGTGTAGTATCCAACAAAGAGTGAGCACTCAAAAACTCATAGTTTAGACTATTGCACGTGGGAAGGTAGCCCATGGAAAAGTAATCTTCTCCTCAAATTTTTCTTAGATGAAACATTGGCAGTCTTAAAATCCAAGTTCCTTAAAATGTCAGTTACTGGTTATATAAAAAATACTATACTTAGAAGTATATTGATTTTGTTATAGAATTTAGGAATCAATTTATTTTTAAAAGCACAATTGTATATGGAAGCCAAATCAATATTGGGCACAATACTGTGTGGCACAAATTTTCTCATATTAACCAGGCCAATAGCAACAGCCAAAATATTATACAATAATTTGAATGTACTGAAATTGTGGACTTAGCATGAGCTAAAGGTCAAATTTCTTGTAAAAGAAAAGTTAGAAGTTCAGGTCACCTACATATTTCCTTATTGTCTATACTGCAGAATAAGAGTTTTATTAGGACAGGCCAGGTATGGTGGCTCAGGCCTGTAATCCCAGAACTTTGGGAGGCCGATGCGGGCGGATCACAAGTTCAGGAGATAGAGACCATCCTGGCTAACATGGTGAAACCTCGTCTCCACTAAAAGTACAAAAAATTAGCTGGGTGTGGTGGCGGGCGCCTGTAGTCCCAGCCACTTGGGAGGCTGAGGCAGGAGAATGGCATGAACCCGGGAGGCGGAGCTGGCAGTGAGCCAAGATTGTGCCACTGCACCCCAGCCTGGGCAACAGAGCAAGACTCCGTCTCTTAAAAAAAAAAAAAAAAAAAAAAAAGTTTTATCAGGACAAAGGATGTTTCAAATTACACTTGGGGAAAAGAAAATATATGCTAACCTACTGGGACTTTAGCTTTTAGCTTCATGATTCTGTTATAATATGCATTCTATATTGTTAATATTCTATCGATGGTAGTAGTAAAATTTTACATAACCATCCTAGGCTGAACTGTTAAACTCTATAGACTCTTAGTTAAAGTCATATTCACTTCCAAATCAAGTTTTTAAAATGAGGGCTAAAATCTGAAAGAAGTTATTTGGATAATTACATGAGCAGTGAAGTGATTAGATATATGCTGAGTTTTGGCCATCCATTACCCATTCCACTTGTTTTAGTGACAGCATTTTTAAGGAATTACTTTTCCCACAGTGTCCAGTCATGGTAAGGTTGTCAATCAAAAGACTCTACTCTTTCTATAATGTAGGGGCTAGACCCAGTCAAGGCCAATCAGATTTCCTCTTGCAGCATCGAGAGTTTTCAGCTGAGTTATGCAAGAAGCGGAAGCAAAGTTGAAATCAATTCAACCCAAGGGGACTGATGAGTAATTCTTGATGCCTACATTTCAGGTGTTGCACTGGTTGCCATCATTTGCTAAAGTTGTTTTCTAAGATACTCTTTGATTCTGTGGACTTGTATCTAATATCTTACAAATAATTTATTTTCTGTTTATGTTACCTAGCTTCAATTCCTATTGCTTGCAAAGAACTTGAATGATACACCTAAGGATGTCCAAGTCAGGGTTTCTCAAACCATCTGCAAATAAATCATACAAGGATGCCTATTAAAAATGAATATATCTATGTAACAAGCCTGCACATTGTGCAGATGTACCCTAGAACTTAAAGTATAATAATAATAATAATAATAATAACATACATTACAGGAATGGATCATCTTTATTCTTAATAAAAATGCCAATTGGCAAAAAAAAAAAAAAAAAGAACAATCACAAACACTGTCTCATACACACTAAATCCAACTCATTGGAGTGGGCTCAGGAGAACAAGTTCTGCAACAATTCTTACAGACACTAAGACTTGACAGGTGCTGTAATACATCGAAATTGGAAGAAAATCAAAAGTAGCCCACATGGGGGAGGATTGGGGCTGATGACTCAAACTGTGTGGCTTCTCAGTAGGTACTTAAGTTTTCATTACTGTTCATTAATCAAGACAGCTTATATAGTGTTTAGCATACAGTTTAAACATACAGGACAAATTAATAAGCAGGTGATAAAGAAGCAAAAGCACATAGTAAATGGTCTTATACCCATAAAAATAATATACATAAATAAAATGAGAGTAAAAATAACAATCTTACTTAAAATCATAACTATTAGCTTCTGATTTTAAAAATATTCAAGGAATATAAAATACAGGGAAAGCAATTATTTTTCTTAAATCGGCAGATAAAATGGTATTTATCGTGTACATCATGATTTTTTGAAGCATATATATGTGTGTGTGTGCATATATATATATATATAAAATGGAATGGTTAAATGTAGCTAATTAACAAATGTATTACCTTCATAGTTATCACTTGTGCAGTGAGAACACTTAACATCTACTTTATCATCATTAACTATGCTTACCATGCTGTACAGCAGATCTCTTGAACTTCTCTTTTCTAACTGTAACTATATATCCCGTGATCAATGTCCCCCCATTTCCCCTTGCCCCTAAGAATTGTTCTCCAAATAATCTTTCTACTATTTTTAAAACAGATTATTTACAAAAGATATAGATTCAATGTGTTTAAATATTTTCAAGACTTAAAGATAAATAATATTTAAATGTAATATATTTACATTTTAATATTCTAGAAGTTTTCCTGAAATTCTCTTTCCCGTTCATTAATAGAAAGTACATGGATCAAACAGGCCTAAAACCTGCTTTATTTTTCCTTTGTGGTTACCAATTTGCCCTATCAGCTTTGCCAAGTAACTTAACGTTCATATAAATTCCATTAGTAAAATAAGTACAGTAATTTATGCTACCTAGTTACCTTAGAGAGGTGGAATAAAAATGAAGAAGTGGTAGAATTAAGTTAATATGCACAGTTGAAAAGTATTTGGTATTTTCTTTTTTTTCTGGTATGTCAAATCCTCTATCAACTGGAGATACAATACATTTTTATATGTGCATTAGTGAGAAAGATTGCTGAATATAAAACATGTTCGAGTTTTTCAGAGAAACAGCCTCTGTAAGCACAAAGACCTGATGTTATCCATTTGTTCTGAACCTAAATTAGAATTGATATTCCTAATAACTAGTCTCAAGCAAGTTATATTCAGAATACTTAACGTAATATGACCTGAATTATAGCAGAAAAAATAAAAACGTACACATACTTTAAATTTATAGTTATTTTCATTACAGCACTAAAGTGAGATACTTAGGATTATGTGAAGCACTGCACTCTAGTGAAAGAGAACTTGTTCATGGAGCAAATAGCATACCATTTGTGTGTTTGTGTGTGTGTGCACACCCACGCGTGCATCCGCGTGCATGTGCATACGGACAGTATTAGATCAGGGTATAAGTAACTGCCTGAAAGGTTATAAGAACTACAGTAATAGCTAGGTAAGCTATTTTGAAATTTTAAGCAAAATTCAGTAACTCAGATATAACATACAATATTTATTTCAAATATATTTCCATTTCCCATGTATTAATATGATACTCATCAGCATTTAATACAGAATTTCCATCTTCAAGTCAGAATGTGGAAAGGAACAAGGTGATAGGCAGCAGATACTACATTTAATACTACATCTATTTCCACTTGAGACTGGAAGAGAGCTCCTATACAGCCATAAATTGCTGCATATATAAAGCACTAATTGTTGAATACCAAAATGTTTTAAAATTATCAGTAATTCCCAAGAAGAGGAGGGCAAGCAAATGACCACACCTCTTTTCCTCTGGGTACTTATGAAGGGCACATATTCCTCCTAATTCAGCTATTTCTAGTACAATCTTATTGGAAAAGGAGCATCCTGTAGTGAGGAAGAGCACATATTTTTTGACAGGAACTAAACTGTCTGGAGTTCAAATTCTGGATCTGCTTCTGGTTATGTGACCCCAGCGTAATTATTCATTCTCCCTAGGCTTCAGTTTTCTCATCTGTAAAAATGAGATGACTATATATTTAACTGTACTCCTTACCTTCTGGACTATGTGGGGTAATTTTTTCCCTTTTAAGTTTCCAAACATAAAATGAATGATTCTCCTCTATTCCCATCAAATTTCTTTTTAAAAAGGAACTTTCATGTATTTTAAGCAAAAGTTCTTGATAAACAGATGATCCTTATCAGTCTAAGATAAAATGTGAGGTGCTTGTTCTTCATACCTCAGTGTACCCTTTCACAACCATTATAAAGTTGGGCTGAGACAACTTCCAACCTCCAAAACACAGCCAATAAATATGAGTCTGGAGCTTCGTCTATACGTAGAAATCTATTTCCTGACCCTAGGCACCCCAACTTTGTCTAAGTCATTATTTTTTGCATTATCTCTAGATCTGCAAGTGTTGCCATTCAAAAATGGAAACTCATTTGTTAGTAAGAGCATGTGATAAAAATTAATCCTCCGGTTGCTAAAAATCAAGAAGGATGTGTAGTCAGCTCTTAGCTGGATATCAGGCAGCAAGCACAGTCTAGACTGGTGGTTGTGCAAAACCACCAAAACAGATTAGGAAGCTCAGAAGAATGGAGCTGTGGAGGTGTTCAGGAATGAAACAGTGTTGATCATCCAGGAAAACACAGATGGAGACAGACACAGCCTATCTCTTTCACTTTTGCTAAAATACTTCACCATTTTAATATTTGACCAGAAACCATGGTCAAATATCTGATTCCAGGGTTTATTACCAGGAACAAAGGACAGGTGGACAAGCCACTCCTAAGCACTCATAAAAACGAAGGGGATCTGGGTGTGTCTAAAGCATATGAAAGTGGATTCCATATCCTTAAGGTTACCTTTAAGATTTCTTTTGTATCCCTAAACACCACCTCTCAAACTCTTGACTTGAGTTTCCTGATAAGAGAAAGAGCACACATCGTGGACACATAGGTAGCTTTTTTTCGTTTTCTTTCATTCCTTTGCTCTTTGTAAATTCTGTGGGAATGCCGTCATGTTAAATAGGTCCATGTTATCTCCTCTGAAGGGATTAGGAACTCATTTTAGTATCAGATGGGAATAAAATTCCTAGCCCAGCTGCTGCTCTGAACAGCCTAAACGGATAGGGCAAAAGTTTAGTAGAACCCCACTTAACTAAACTCTGATATGTTTAGGAGGTTTTGTTTTGTTTTGTTTTTCGTGTTTTGTTTTTGTTTTTTGTTTGTTTGTTTCTTTTTGCAGGGATGGGGGCAACTGATTTTCTTTTCTCAGAGAACTTTTATTACTCTCTTCTATATTCTTATTTTTCCAGAGTATAACAGATTGGCAAAATTTTCAAAGTAAAGATGTTGGGGTGAAGACAGAGTAAACATCCTAGCCACAAAGAAAACCCAAAATAGAACAATAATCATGAATTTTTAACTGTCTTCTTAGCCACTCTAAAGTAACCCCTGAATCTCCATTAGACTGTTCTTGCAAGTCTTCTTTCCTTATTTTCCTGTCACTTCTCTTATGTTCTCTCTTAGCAGCCCAACAAGTCTACCCATTTAATTCATGCAAAGGAGTCTGGGACTCCTGTTGATGCACATGCTCTTGTTGAAGAGTCTTTTTTCAAATAAATAAAGCTATCTCTCTGAAAACATTTTCCTATTTTGGGACATTTATCTTGATTCCAATTCTCCCATTTCATAAATAAGGCTGAGATGAAAATCCTTGTATAGAATTATTGGCCTGCCTTTTCCTTATCATTTCTCTTGAATTTAAATTCATAAAAGTGGAATTAATCGATCCAAGTATATGAACAGTTTTCACTATTCTGTATAATTGCTTTCTGGCACACTTTATATCTTCAAAAGAAATACTTGCCATCATAACATCCTCTGAGGCATGATATATTAACCTGAAGCCATAACATATCTAGAAAATGAAGTCAAATAGGATAGGCAAGTGTTCTCTACACATCTTTTAACTCAAAAAATTAACAAAAAAGACTAATACATATTGTTCCATAAAAATCATAAACTCCAAAAATATTCAATGTTAAGGAATGAGGACTGGAAAAGAAAATTTATTTGCTTTCACATGGAGAGTCATCCTAGTTCTTACTCAAATTCTCAACTTTCTTTCAACTGCTTTCCAGCTTTCCCCACTCAAGGAAAACTTCCTCAGAGCTGGACAAATGAGAAGACTACATATGTGTGTGAGGCTTTAAGATCAGTGCACACATGCAGTAAAGCCAGATGCCCATGCTTTTGTGTCAGCTTCCATCCATGTAAATGCTCCTCCTAAGCCTGAGTTTACCTTCCCCACCCTCTGGCATCCACCTACACCCAGGCAGGTGTCAAACATTCTTCTTCATATGTATATTAGGTGACTGGATTTAGGCTGATTTAAATTGGAAGATAAGGAAACCCACTTAGGAATAAGTTATATTAGTTGTAATTGTACAACTAACCTATTGTCAGGGAGCTTATCACTAGTATATGAAGTACTTATTCAGTGATTGGTAAATGGATATTTTATTTCACAATCGCCTACTGACCAATATGTGCATGAGTCTTCAGAAGGAAATCTCAGAAGGAAAAGTGAAAAAACTTGAGGGCTGAAGCCCATTTTGTTTTTGAAACTGTAGTAAACATAATTAAAAGACAGCTTGGGAAAAATACTTGGAAATAACATGAGGTATATAAGGACTATATAAAGAACTTAAGACATAAAAGCATAAACTATAATCATTCCAAGAACAGCTAACAGAAAGACACAGAAAATAGCCAATGCACATAAAATATTCGCTATCTTTGCATTGGAATAGAGCAACTTCATATTTTAAACCAGAAGTTGAAAGCAACTGCACTGAACAGGATAATCTTGAACTTGGAGAGTAAATGGATCATTTACTAAAATACTAAAAAGGAAACTGGTGTTTTCTTTTTTACAGGTACCATTTAAGTCTCTTATATTCCAGTGCCACATCTAGAGCAGAATTTCTAACTAAGCTAGAGATGCATTTGAAAAAATGGGATCTATATCACAAGTGTCTTATGTGTGTATTACGGTCTATCTAAAATATTTTAGAATTAAGGTTATGAAAACTTTGGAAATATGTCCAATTTAGTAAAGTCTGGTTGTAAGTCGGATTCTGACAGCCTAAGTAATTAATCTACTATCAGAGAAAACACGTCAAAGACTTATGATATATAATCTGGCACAGAATTAAAATAACTTTTATGACAGCGATAAATAACCACATGCTAGATACTGTATAAAGATTATAGGAGAAATATGTTACTCTAACCTTATAAAAATACTTATTTTCATAATTTAAAAATGATGCCTGCACTAGAGTGCTGTAATTATAACCACAAAACCTAGATGTATTCAAAATGAGGAATAATCTACTAGCGTTATCAGTAGACCTCTAATTTTTTAAATAATTATTAAAGGTCATCATTTTTATCAACATATCTTTAATTATTACAATTAATTATTTCCAAAAGGCTATATCACATATATGAGAAGAAGGGTCATAAAATGTTTAATTTAAAAATAGGAGTATAATTATAATACAGAAACTAGATTGATAGTTTTCACTGCTTTTTGACATTCTAAAAGTACAAATCTAAATGTCAACAGCTAATCATGGGTAATCTGCTATTGATTTTTCTCTGTTTAGAAACACCAAGTTCTGGCAGCAATTTCTAATTCTATGTGCTTCTCAAATATAAAAATACAGGCTCTACCAAACAGCAATTTACCTAATTTCTAAAGATAAATATTAAAGTATACAAGCAATTCCAAAGTTCTGCAATACTGCTAAAAACAAATATTTAATACAGTTAGGAAAGAGAAAAATTACAATAAAAACATTTAACATGATAGGGGATGACAAGTAACTACAGGTATTTGAAGAAATATTTTAAATTGGATATATCATAACCATACATGTATTGTCAATTTTATGTTCATCTAAAGGTAAAATAATCAATAAACAAAGGCATACAGAATCTAGTAAAATTTAGATTTTGTGCTGTTATATTTTAAAGAAAGCTCTCATCACTAAATAAAACATTTTTAAAGAGTAAGATAAAGCTTTTATAAAAAAAAGCCAAGTCACATCACTTACTTAAAAGTTCTGTGCTCAATCTAAAACATTATTTACTTGGATATTAATATTTTATCCTTAAATGCAGAAGTTTTAATCTTTAAACGCATAAAAACTAATTCAGTTACTTAAAAATGGAGGTCTCTGGAGGAGTCATTCATCTTAATTCTCTAATTATTTTCATATATTCATGATGATAAATCCTGATAAATGTGAGATTCATTTTCATTTCCCATGTGTAACTCAAGCTTCTCAAGTTCTCAAGTTTATTTGTATGTAAAGTTTATATCATTTCTCTTCATTTTATCCATCTTATATTGTATTTTAATTTCAGCTATACCTCTTCAATTTTATCACACTGTCCTCTGCGGGAGGGCAGGGGTGAGGGAGCTAGCAGATCTTATTTCATTTTAAGGAGTCACACAAATCATGGCTAACATATGGTCATGACCAACATACTGAATGAATATTTACTCTCAACATCTCTGTATATTAGTTCCTAGATCCTTGAGAACAGTACTTTTCATTTCTCTAAACAATAGTTTGTAGATGGTAATTCACCAACTGTACAGCTGAATACATGTTAACTTTGATATTTAAAAATTGTTTTAATTATTTACTGACCTCATTAGCTAAACTGTAAGCTCTCACAATTTGGGGCAGTGGTCCGCCTTTGTCTCTCCTGTTTCTCAACACATCAAACATTAACAGGTATCAAAATATTTCATTTAAAAAATGAATGAATATTTGCTTATTGTCGAACTACTTTGAGAAGTCTAAAAAAAATTATATATAAAACCTATGAGATTAAGAACCTAAATATTTATATAAAAGGAAAAAAACCCTAAAATGAATAAATTTTAAAAACCCAAAGATAACTACTGACATATTGCAATGAAGAAGTATTTGAGAAACTTACAACAGAAGTATGTTTAAAATTTTATCTGATTTTAAGGCTTGGTAGCATTTAAAATATATATATACCATTTAGCTTTAATAAACATATTAAAACTTTAGATTACTAATATTAAAATAAATTACTAAATTTAATTCCACATTTCTGGTTAATAGGGTTCTTGAAAAATCTAAGAAAATAAACAAAATAAATAGATTGCTGGTCCTAAAGTAGCGAATATTATAAAGGTTCTTACATGTGTAATTTTTATTAAACAAACTAGCAAGCTGTTATTTTAATAACCTAGGTGAACTACATTTTTTTCTAACCTATAAAATGAAGTTATTATACCCTAACACAATAAGACAATAAGTTATCATACTATTAAGTACCTTTTTGCTCTACTATGGTATCGTAAAAATAACAATAAAATTGGAGCATGCTAATTTCTACTTATTTTCTAACCATGTAAAGAAAGTATATACTTCCAACGTTGTTCTGTTTCTTTTTCAGATAAAAATGAAGATCTCTGTTCCGTCATTAAACTGAACATATAAAATAGCCTGGGTGACAATGAACTTCCTCATTAAATGTTCTAGTATTCTACAATTTTCCAAGATATTCCAGACTTTATTTTTTGATGAGGCATTATGCTGATTGCTAACAAGTGGACCAATACATAGATTTCATTTTATTTTAAAAGTTGATAAAATTCTTTTAAGACTTTGTACAATGGAATCTGATGTTCAACTATTTCTTATCACACTTCATCGCAACTACTAATTATTTTCACTTGCCTTCATGAGATAAATATTATTTAAGTACATTTTAACTCAAGAGAAGGAGATTTTTAATGTTAAAAAAAGTTTTGGCTAAGATTGTTTGTGATCAAGGAATTGATATTAGAGTATCAATTCTAATATACACTCATATATTAGAATAATATCAAGGGACCTAGGCCAGAGTATGGTTCAATATACACAGCCAGAGAGAATCCTTAATGAACAGTATCATTTAAACAATAGTGCCACGAATCAGCTTTTCTCCTCACTCTCTTTTCCTTTAATCGTTGGTATGTTTACAGCTACTTACCTTATGCATTGTATTTAAAAATCAATTTTAGTTGTGTGAGATATCAGTTCTCAGAATAACTAATTTATTGGCCTCTACATACTTAAATTCTCTATTTACTCATTTAATTTCAATTATGTTTTGCAATATTAGTGTCATTTTATAGAAACATATGGAACAATATGTCTCTCTTTAACAATAAAAATTAAGGTGCTACCAAGACTAATTCCACTCAAATTCGGGGTCAATCATATCAATTATTCTTAGATAATTTTTACTTAGAATATATATTAATGCAATTTTTTTAATTTCCTAGTACACAACATTTATCTTTATTAACTTGCTTTCATGTATCTAAATATAATTACCACAAGTAGGCAAGTTTCTATACTTGTAAAAAGTTATGGATCTTTTTAAATATTAAAAGTAAGTGCTTTTATACTATTTCTAGATGTTATACTCTACATACTAAGAATGTGCTTCTCTTTGCAACACTCGTGTAGCTCAAAATACAAGTATCATATTATAGTACAGTCACCTGAAAGAACATATAATTTACTGTGATTAGTGAATTAACATAATAAATTACATAAAAATTATTTAAAATATACTTTTAAATTATATATAAAAGTATCTTACTTTTTATCCAGATAGCCAAAAGATACCTAACATTACAAGAGTAAAATAATAGACTAAATATTCCTATCTCCTTAACATCCATTTTCTAAGGCAATGTTGTTTCATATTTCCTCTGATCAAAAAGTATGCCTTTTACACTTGAAGTTACAAAGTGAAATAGTAGGAAGCACAATGAGTTGTCCATTACATGTATCAAGCACAGGTCACCAAATAGGCCAAAAGCTGGAGGACTCAGAATCCTGGGAAACTAACTCAATATATTTTTCAGGACCTGGAGTGAAAATACACACTTTCATCCCAATTCTCACAAAGCTCAGTTAAAACATACAATTGCTACTATTTGAAATGGGAAACTTAGCATCTTCAACATGAATTACACTTTTTAGTAATTAACCCACCAAAAACAAGCACACCAAAATATATAAAAAATGCCAGTGTAACATATTTTGAACAAAAGCTCAACTCACACATCAGTCCACGGTAAGTCATTAAATGTGTGAAATATTTATCTTTTGTACATATGAACATATTTGTAAAAATGCATATTTATACATTTTTATGTAATTAAGTAGAATATCTGTCAAATCATACAAATAACATCAGAAGAGTCTTGTGAAGCAATTTACAAATAAAACACAAACGGTACACAGCAATTCTTTACTCTCTTCCCTTTCTCCCATGCAACATCATTTACTAAAAATTCGTCATCTTATAGAAATCATCAAGTAATGGAAAAATAAATATCGATCACTCAAAATATAAAATGTCAGTATGCAAACTGAGATTCAAGACCACAGAATGTGAAGATAATCTTTGTGTAACCTCAATACTTAGCATAATGCCTGGTATTAAATCCATGGTTGCTGAGTGACTTATCTTAACTTTAAAATAAAATGTAATAAAATAATAGATATTTTTAAATAAATGGTACATAACTCTTCTTTATTATTTGGACTATCTGGTAAATACTGTCATATAACGAATATGTTTTTAAAGCTTTTATACTTCATTAATTTGATTTTGAGGAAACAGAAATTCTTCCTATCAGATCTAGAAACAGACTGTAAACTCTTTACTGGATCATATATTCTGCAAAAAAAAGTTTTCTTTGAACCTTTATGGCAAATACACTGCCTAGCCATATAGCAGGCAATAAATATCTGCTTAAATAATTAATCATTTTGTTTTAGATAATTTATAATTAAAAACTGAAACTGTACAGCCTATAAGAAGTTATACAGTTTATTTAAAGGAAATAACTATAAAAATAGTATTTTCTAGAACATTTTAAAGCACTAAAGTAAAATGTAAGATTTACTGCATTTGGATATATATTTAAATATATTTAGAAACATTTAAATAAAGTATCTCCAGAATATGAATTTTCTAAAAAACAGTGTATAACAGTGTTAAGAATTTTTATGTTCTCTATATTTAATAATTATTTTCATGTAGTAGTATTAAAAGGTAACTCAAAATAATCAATAATCAATTGCTCAGATAAAATTTTTAATTGCATAAAATTTACTATTGTTTACTTAAAAGTATAACAGTTTCTTCCCTCACTCCATCCCCAAAAATATCACATACCCTGAAATCTCATTTCCTAGGTCTTGCTGAACATTTCTTCTTCACTTAAACAAAATAAAGAGATAAGTATAATTGAAAGGACCTGAAAACACATCATTCTATATCCAGGATCACTTAGAATTTGTGTTTTCAATAACAGTAATTTGATCATAACAGAGATGAATAAAACTGGTACATATGTCAAATCCTCAAATATT